>NW_006921589.1:82613-108913 GCF_000298275.1 Orycteropus afer afer
GCATTGTAAATTTTGGTCAATGACATGAGACAAAGTATATGTGAACTGCTGTATGAAAAGTGAATTTACTCTGTAAATCTTCACCCAAATCCTAATTTAAAAAAAAAAGAATCCCTTTGAGAGTCAGGTATTAAAACGTGTATAGGGAATAACAGAGAGATTGATAGAAATGAAGGAGACCCAGAACAGAAAGATCTAAGGGCCAATTTAGTGAACATAGTCAGTTGAGAACACAGAAGAAAAAGTTCTAGGATAAGAAGCAGTGAAAGATTAATACACATTTAACACCTGTTTACTAAATAACTGGTTAAGTACAAAGAAACTGAAATTACAAAAACATCTGGAAATGATCAGGAAAACTCACAAATTAAATTAGGGACACAGGGAAGAAGTGGGATGAGTGATGCTACATTGAGGGGACTGTAATCAATGACACGACACAAAATATGTATGAACTGTTGAATGGAAAACTGATTTGCTCTGTAAACTTTTGCCCAATTACAATAGAAAGTTTTTTTAAGAGAAAACATTTAGAAAACTGAAAAGAAATGAAATGCAGTGGAAACAGTGAGCCAACTATCTTGCCAAGTACCTATCTGTGGGTTGTAAAGAAGACAGACTTAGTAAAAGGTGTTGTACACAGCTTACAGTACATATTTCTAAACTTTATTTCTTTTAGTATCTCTAACATCTGATTGAACTGTGTTCCAGACAGGTTGCAGAAGAACAAAGACCTACCCATACCAGCTCAGATAAAACAGATTCACGGGAAGCAAACAGGACACTTCACGGAAACAAACAAAAATCATGAAAGCTGGGGCTACAAACAGAAAGCCAGGTGGGACATAGGCAGTCTTAGCATCTATTTCCTAACTCCCTTCCCACTCACCCCCTCCATGACATTTTTGCTTCTGATACTATGTACAATCCCCAATCCCTGTTCTTTTCCTAGTAGTACCTTTTTTGTGTTTCTTGATAGTTTACATGACCAACTACATACTGCCTTTCAGTTCAAGTGATTCGTTGTTTAAGTACAGCCTCTATGGACCTTAGGGAGCTCTGGTAGCATAGTGCCTAAGGCACTTGACTGCTAACCAGAAAGCTGGCAGTTCAAGTCTACTAGCCACTCCTCGGAAGGAAGGTTGGGCAATCTTTTTCCGTAGTGATACCGCCTCAGAAACCCAAGGAGGGGTTGCTATGAGTCGGCTCCAACTCCACAGCAATGGTTGCTTGCTTGCTAGTCTGTGACCTTAATTCACCTTCTTAAGAGAGGATCTGATCAGCCACTGGCCAACCATGGATTAGCTCTCCCAGGGTAGAGAGTCCATTCCTAGTCCACGCAAGGATGGGTGTGTGTGTGTGTGTGTGTGTGTGTGTACACGCATGCAGGAAGCAAGCCTTCCCTTTTCCTTCAGCTGGGAGCAAGAGCTTGGTAAAACATCCACAGCCTCGCCTATACTTATTTGAGTATGCATGGCACATTATGAAAAGCTTTATAAATGTAAGATTTTTAAATTATTATTAGTGATGTCTTAATACTTTGGAGAAATAATAGAATGTCACTTACCCTACTTTCTCAAATTGAGATGAATTATATATGTAAATTAATTTGTATAAAACTATGGTGCCTGTCACAAAATGACTGTTCTGCCTTTTATTTTCATGTTTTAACTAGTTAAATTGACATTTTTCCTTTGTGATTTCTTCCATTGCTTATATTCTATCCTTCTACACGTTAAGTCAGTGATATTTTCTATTAATTTTTATGTTAATAATTTTTTTTGTTTTTTATCATCTTAACTCCCAACTATGTATCTTTAAACACTACAGTTTGCTTCTTTTTATTATGAAATTTGTTTTACAGAAAAGTTACAAGTGTATACACTCATATACCCTTTACCCAGATTCCCCAATGTTAGCATTTAGCACATTTGCTTTATCGTACTCAAGACAAATATCACTCTGAACTGTTCAAATTGGAGACATGCATGATGAATCTTTCACCCCTAAGTGTGCACTTTCTTTAAAAAAGGACATTCTTTTATGTAACCATAGTACAATCACCAAAATCAGGGAATTGTCATCTAACACCATGATTATCTAACCCACTGACTATCCAATTGTCCTAATAATGCCCTTTACAGCAAAAACAAACTTTTCTCCCTGGCCCAGAATCCATTAGGAGCTCTGGTGGCGTAGTGTCTAAGGCATCTGACTGCTAACCAGAAGGCTGGCGTTTCAAACCCACCAGCCACTCCTCGGAAGGTTGGGCAATCTACTTCTGTAGTGACACTGCCTCGGAAACCCAAGGAAGGGTCGCTATGAGTCGGATCTGACTTGACGGCAGTGGGTTTTCAGAATCCATTACTGTCATTTCCCTTCGCTAAAGGGATAGGGAGGCGGCATCTTTTGACCTCCTCTAACTACACAAGAGGAAGACAGAAGCATCAGCAGCAGCCCAAGGCCTGCTCCTATGAAGCCAGGCATACCACCACCCTCCAGCCCTCTTACCAACCTTGACACCAACCATCCCTTCCCACAGCACCCACCACTTCTCTGCTGGGTTCGATAATTTGTTGTAGTGACCACACAGAACTCACAGATTACGGGGTTTATTGGGGAAGGAACAAGCTACAATTCAAGTTCAGGAACATGCTAAGGATACAATTCTTTGATCAGGACAGTCTCACCTCTGCTGTGCCTTTAGACATGGCTCTCTGGCTCTTGGCCTCTTGGCCTAGGCTCTGCCTCTGTGGGACAGGTAAGAATGCCACTCTGTCTCGTGTCTCTTGGTTCCACTGCTGCCATCTCTCAGCCGAGCAGTAAGTCTCTCTTAGCCAGCAGTGAACAATTCCTTTCTGCCTCTAGAAGGGCTCATTTTGAGCCTGGCAGAGTGGCAAAACCAACCAATCCCAACATCATAGTTCTATACACCTGAAAGAGAATGAACTTTCCCCCAAGACTGCTTCATGCTATTCCAACAGAAATACCGCAGATGGATGACTTTAACAATCAGAAGTTTAAATTGCATGGTCCACCTGGTAATCCAGTGGGAATTACAAAGACTATGGCTAGAAAAGCTGTACCATGTAATTTACTACACCATACCCTTTTACCAGCACCCCCCAAACCGCATTACCATTGAGTTATTCCAACTCACATCTTTAGTATCCTTTAATCATGAATAGTTCCTTAGTCTTTATTTTTCAAAGGTGCTCTGGTGGTGCTGTGGTTAAGGCATTCGGCTGATAATCAAAAGTGTGCAGTTTAAACCTACCAGCTGCTTGATGGGAAATGAGGCAGTCTGCATCTATAAACCTGGAAACCCTGGGGTGCAGTCTGACTCTGCCCTGTTATGAGTCAGAATTGACTTGATGGCAGTGCTTTTTGTGTTGATGTTTTTTTGGTCACTTTTGAGAGTATGGGCCAGCTATTTTGTAGATGATCCCTCAGTCTGGGATTGTCTGTGGTTTCTGCATAATTTAATTCACATTATGCATTTTTAGCAGCAATACCACAGAAGCACATTTTTGTCTCCTGAGAGCATCCTATCACAAGACATATGATGTCGATTTGTCCCAACCCTGGTGATAACTTTGATCATTTGATTAAAATGGTGTCTGCCAGATTTCTCCATGGCAGAGTTATGATTTTTCCTTTTGGGATTAAGAAGTATCTTAAGAGGAGATACATTGAGACTGTTCTCCTTATAGCTATCTTTATGGTGTTTAAATTTTAATTATAAAATTCTTCTGAATTTTATTTCTTATTTTATATACCATGCCAGTTAACAGTCTACCTGATTCTCCATTTATCAAATAATTGATTCCTTCTCTACTGGACCAGTGAACCTCACTTTGTAGTAAGTTCATACTAGCATTTTATATAAAGGCTACAGTGTATCTAGTTAACTGATTTGTCCTATTTATACACTAGTTTAAGACTGTTATTGAATATCATTTTATATAGATAGAGATACATTTGGTATTTCATAGAGCTAATTCCCATTATTTCATGCTTTCAAATTCTTCCTACCCTAGAGCAGGACAGAGCAGAACTACTCCACAGGGTTTCCAAGAGTTACAGAAGCAAGCAGACTGCTTACTTTTCTCCTGTGGAACAGCTGGTGCAAGTTAGAACCAGTGATCTTCAATTAGTAACCAAGTGCTTTAACCTCTGTGCTGCCGGGGCTCATGTAATTTTGCCAAGAAGGACAATTTTGCCAGAGTTGTCTGTTTCTCTCCTTTTCTTCTTCTCCCTCTCTTCCTCCCTCTCTCTCTCACACACATATGCAATAAGCACTCTATTTTTCACATTTTCTGGAATGTAACTAGAAGAAAGAGCTGAACAAGGAAGTAGATGGCCTAGTTGATCTTACTCGATTCCCTTTTATATTTATTTATTTATTTTTAAGCTTTTAGGTTTGTTTTATTTTTTATTTTTCTTAAATCTTTATTGTGATGTGGGTGAAAGTTTACATAGCAAATTCATTTTCCATACAGCAGTTCCTGATCCTATTCTCTTTAGAAGTGAATATTAAGAACACACCTTTTGCTATCTTTCTTGATGTGATGTTACCTTTCTTATTATGAAGTAAGAATTATTTATGTATTATCTATGTGTTAGGGATGTCATCAATACCAGTTTACCACCTATAACAGGAACATTACTCATCATTATTAAATTCAATCTCAGCCTCAATGACAGTGACTGATTTGCACTGACACTCTACTGTCTGGCTGTCCTGGTGACTGAGGACATGCATTTATGAGGCAGCTAAGGCTGAAGTACAGTCTTTGGCCAAGGAACAGAGGCTAAACTGGCTCAAATGCAAAACAAACAACTAGACTGAGCATAATCTGCACCACATTCTATGTAAATCAACCATGAGTTGGAGAAGAAACTTTTTCTTTGCACATTAGTGACTGTATGAGTGGCTCACATTTAATTAAAGAAGGAAAGTGGATTATTCAGTCAAAGCTCATCTAAGTAAAACCAAGAATTACAGAAGAGATGAGTTTTAAGTAGGTTTCACAAACAGATTATATCTCATTGACCAAAGCATGCATATTCTGAACATAAATAAGAGTAACTAGAACTGAATCAAACACAGTAAGCATATATATCAAATATATAAGTGATATTAAAAACAAACAAACAAACAACATGAATCTACTGGATGATACTATGGAAGTAACGCATTCTGAAAACTGTTCAGTAGCTTTTATTTATGTGTACTATATCTACTGATACCATATCAAATGTTGTTTTATGTCCTTAAATAATAGCCATATGTATGGTAATGTAAATAACTTATATTTATAAAAATAGCTATACAAAAAAACCAAACTCCCCACCGTCGAGTCATATATGACTCACAGCAACCGCTCCTTGGGTTTCCGAGGCACTATCACTACAGAAGTAGACTGCCCAGTCTTCCTTCCAAGGAGTGCCTGGTGGGTTTGGAACCACCAGCCTTCTGGTTAGCAGTCAGATGCATTAGGCACTATGCCACCACAGCGCCCCCCAAAATAGTTGTATTTTCTTTTAAAAAGAGCAAGTGAAAAGAATGGTAGTATTTTACGTTTTTGCTAATTTCCTTTATGCCTGGCAAAACACAGAACACAGTGGATACCTCTTGTTTTTCTATGTATGTTATATAGCTTTTGGAAAGCTCCACTGTACACTCATGAGAGGATGGTAGTAAAAACAGTGAATCAAGTTTTGGTATTACTATGTTAAAATTTTTACCTTACAGAACCCCTGAAATTGTCTCCAAGATTCCGTACAGCCCCAGACTGCCCTTGGAAAAGCAGAAGTTAGAATATCACACACACAATTCCTAATTAATGTATGTTCTTTAACATCAGCAGCTACTAACAGGACCTCCTCCCTACGAAAAAAGCAAACACCAAAACAAACCAAAGGAACAACAGAATTCTGTGTCTCTTGAGAAAAGAGTACACCACAATCTATGAAACTGCATTTTCCTCCTCCTCCAAATGAAGCCTGATCTTAGGCCCTGGAGAGGAACAGTATTGTTTTCTTAAGGCTCATATCTGAAAGCAGGCCCCAGCCAGCATCATGTAGGACTGATAAAACTTGAACAGAAATCCACAAACTGCTTAAAGATAACTTCAGGGGATAATTTCAGTTCATGGCTTGGAGATTTTCTCAGAGCAACAGATTCAGAGGTTCCTCCAGTCTCAATAGATCCAGTAAGTTTGGATTCTGTAAGAATTTGGAATTCTGTTCTGTATTTTTCCCACATCCACCAGGATTCATCCATTGATTCCTTGATCAAAATATTCAGTAATGGTACCTAGGCACTATCAAGTCCTTCTGGTCTCATGGCTGAGGAGGCCCAGTTCATGGAGAAAGACCTGCAGTCCAGTTTCTTCTTCAGTTCCTGAGTCTCCTTCCTCTGCAGCTCCAGGAGACCATAAACCAACTGTAACTTGAATGGGCCCTCCCATTGCTTTTAAGACCCTAGGCACTACTCACAAACTAAGGAAAAGAACAGTAACTCTAAAAACAGTATGAGGCTTATTGACTGGACAGTCTCACAAAGCCATGACAGTGAACTTTCAAACCAAGAGAAGTCATCCCATGTGGTGTTTGGATATATTTAAGTAGCATCAGCAACTTAGGGTTCTTCTTTCGTGGGGGTGAGGAGAGGAGGGGTGTTAGTTGCTGTTCTTATTGTAAAATGATATGTAAAACAGTATTTATCATTTAGCCTTTTTCCTGGGGTCCAACTAACTTAGTGATATCAGTTACACACATCCCATTGTACAACTATTACTCTTAATTGATGGCTATTTTCCAATCACCATAATCATAAACCTACTTACTTCCCAGGAGAGAATAATTCCTTCTCTCCTTTTCCTTTCCCAGTCCAGATAAGCACTAGTAGCCACTGGTCTCCATATACTTACTTTTCTTTTTTCATATAGGTGAGGTCAGACAGTATTTCTCCTTTTGTGATTTGACTTATTTCACTAAGCATATAGTATTTTCAAGGTCCATCCATATTGTAGCATATATGTCAGAATTTCATCTCTCTTTGGGCTGAATAATATTACATTGTATGTATGTACCACATTTAGTTTATTCATTCATCTGCTGATGGGTACTTAGTTTCCATCTTTTTGGTATTGTGAATTGTGTTGCAATGAATGTAGGTATGCATGTACCTGTTTGTGTCACTACTTTTGGGATCCTAGCATATATACTAGGCATGGAATTGCTGAGTCATAAGGTAGTTCTATTTTCAATTTTTTGAAGAACTGCCATACTATTTCCCATGGAAGCTGTAACATTTTACATTCCTACCAACAATGGATAAGGGTCACAATCTCCCCATGTCTTGGCCAGCATTTGTTATTTTCTGATCACGGCCATTCTAGTAAGGGTGAGGTGGTATTTCATTGCAGTTTTGATTTGCATCTCTCTTGCGGCTAATGCTCTGGTAGTGTAGTGCCTAAGGCACTTGACTGTTAACCAGAAGGCTGACAGTTCAAACCCACTGACACTCCTCGGAAGGAAGGCTGGACAATCTACTTCTGTAGTGATACCACTTTGGAAACCCAAGGAGGGGTCGTTATGAGTCGGATCTGACTCGGTGGCACATAACAACAACAATGGCTGATGATGAGTATCTTTTCATGTGTTCATTGGCCACCAGAATACCCTCTTTGGTAAACTGTCTATTCATGTCCTTTGCTCATTTTTTGATTGGGGAAATCCACATATCTTACAGTTTAAAGAAAACAGAAATCACTACAACCACAGCAACTGGAAAAAACAAACAAACCAAACCCACTGCCACCGAGTCGATTCCAACTCATAGCGACCCCCTTTGGGTTTTCAAGGCAGTAAATCTTTACAGAAGTAGGCTGCCCAGTCTTCCTGCCACGGAGAGGCTGATGGATCTGAATCCCCAACTTTCTGGTTAACAGTCAAATAGCAACTGGAAAGTGATGAGTAAATCCCAGAAAAGAGAGACTAAGAGAGTAGGAGCCGTGCATATTTACTTTCCCCAAATCTCTAACTCACCTCTGACTTATAAATGTACATACTGACTCTAAACAATTTCACTAAAGACTAAAAAAACTACCAAAAAAAACCACCTCAGCTCACTGCTGTCGAGTCAGATCCGACTCACAGCGACCCCTCCTTGGGTTTCCAAGGTGGTATCACTACAGAAGTAGATCGCCTAACCTTCCTTCTGAGGGGTGGCTGGTGGATCTGAGATGTCAGCCTTCTGGTTAGCAGTCAAATGCCTTAGGCACTATGCTACCAGGTGGACTCAAACCTCCAATTCTTTGGTTAGCAGCGAAGCACATTAAACTGTTTGCACCACCCAAGAACTACTACTGAGGCTCTACAGCCTACCATTTTCAATGTCCAGCGTATCATTCAAAATCACTGGATATACAAAGAAATAGGGAAGTGCGATCCATAATTAAAAGAAGAGGCAATCGACAGAGACTGAAGGTTTTGGAATTAGCAGACAAGGAATTTAAAGCAGCAGTATATCTATATTCAGTAACATAAAATATGCTTCCAGTGAATAAAAGTATATGAAATCTCAGCAGAAAAACAGAAACAAAAAAGTGTGAATTCTAGAACTGAAAAAGAAAAGATCTGATATAATAGACTTTAAAGATGACAGATGAGTCGGTTAACGTGGAGACAGATAAACAGAAGTTATTCGATCTGATAACTGGATATTGTTGAATGCAAATTTTTACAGATTATTTTATCTGAAGACTAGAAAGAAAGATTGAGAAAAAAATATTTAACAGAGCCTAAGAGGTCTATGGGACAATATCACAATGTCGAAAGTATATGTAAGTGGAGTCCTAGAAAGAGATTTTTGAGAGAATGAGGCAGAAAAAGATATTTTAGGAAAACAGGATAAAAATTTTAGTAATTTGGCAAAAGACAAATTTATAGATTTTAGAAGCTCAGCAAACTGCAAAAGGAAAACACACACACCCCAAGTTACACAGGCATCAAACTTGAAAACAAAGATCAAGTGCTTGACAACAATTTATCACAACAGAACAATGATATAAATACCAGATGAAGTAAACTTCAAAAAAAAAAAAAAAAACCACCTAGTATTACCAAAGATAAAGAGAAACACTGCATGAGAGGATGACATGTCTCTATCAGGAAGACAGAACAATAAAATATGTTGGCACCTAATAACAGTTTCAAAATACAAGAAGCAAAAACTGACAGATTTATCAACAATTGACAGATTAACCAGAAAAATCAATAACTCAGAAGAAATGCACAACTCTATCACAGACCTACAACTGACATTTATAGAACACTTTATCCAACTTCAAAAATAATTCAAGTACACATAGTATGTTTGTCAAGACAAACCATGTACTAGATTATAGAACAGGTCTCAATAAATTAAAAAGGGGGGGTCATTACACAGAGAATTTTCACTGACAATAATAAAATTTAGTTAGAACTCAATTATAGTAAGAGAATCCAGAGGAAAAAAAAATTGGAAATTAAACTACTTCTCTATCTATGGGTCTAGGAAGAAATTACAAGGAAAATTAGAGACCTTCTGAACTAAATGATAATGGAAATACAACATATCAAAATCTGTGAGATGCAGCTAAAGCAGAAGGTAGAAGGAAAATCATTACTTTAAAATCCAGATACTAGAAAAGACAGGTTTCAAACCAATAATCTCAGGTTCCATACCCTAGTAAAGAATAAGCAACCCAAAGTAAACAGAAAGAATAAAGGCAACAGCAAAATTATTACAGAGCCTATGCACATTAAAAGATAAGAGAGAAGAGATTATCATGAATAACCTTATGTCAATAAATATGACAACTTAGATGAAATGGCCAAATCTCTTGATAAACACCATTCACCAAAACTGTTAAGAGAAAACAAATCTGAGGTCACTTTCACACTCTGCAGCAATGACACCCAGATCCCACCCCATCTCAGCAGCTTGCTCTCAGTCATCTCACTTTGGGCAGAGGGTTGAGGGTGAGTGAGTCACAAAAATCTCACACAGATCCTACCAATTAGTGAATGGCAGATGCCAACAGGGGAGGGAGGGAACAGGGTCAGAGAGTGACAATCCAGACTATTCTCTGTCTTATAAGGACAGCACACTCAAGCAGGCCCTACAAAAATAGGCAATGGGTCAGATTTGGCCTGGGAGCCACAGTGTGCAACCCTTCACCTAGAATATCTAAACCAAAAACCAAACCCACTGCCATCAAGTCAATTCCAACTCACAGAATATCTAAAGCAATCTTTAAAACATTAGAAGACTGGCAATAACTGACTTCAAAACTTAGTATAAAATGACAGTAATCAAGGCAGTGTGTATCATCATAAACACTGACAAGTAAATAAAATGATAATGGTTAACAAGCCAAGAAATAGACCCATACTTATATCTGTTGAGGAAAAGAAAGTGTTTTCAACAAATTGAGCTGGAATAGCTATTTATATTCATGGAAAAACATGAACCTCAATCTCTACCCCACCACACACTAGAATTAATTTGAGATGGATCATAGATACAAACATAAAAGCTAATATTTTTATGTTCCTAAAATATAAAATTATCTTCATGATTTGGGAATAGGCAGAGATTTCTTAAAGGACAGAGAAAGCAACAACCATATAATTAAAAATTAGACTTTATCAAAACTAAAAACTTCTGCATACAAAAAGACACCAATAAGAAATTGAACGGAAAACCCCACAGAGTGGGAAAAAATATTCTCTAAACATATCTGACAAAGAAGAATGAACAAATTCTGATGAAGTCATGTGCGGTGTAGTAAATTACCTGGAATGGCTTTTCTAGCCATAATCTTTGTAACTCTCACTTTGCTGTGAGGATCTGAGTAGCTGATTGTTAAAGTTATCCACCTGGTGTATTTCTGTTGAACCAGCATGAAGCAATCTTCTGGGAAGTTCGCTCTCTCTCAGGTGTATAGAATTCTGATGTTGGGATTGGTTAATATGGCCACTCTGCCAGGCTCAAAGGAGCCCTCCTAGAGGCTGAAGGAATCTCTCTCGCTGCCGGCTGAGACGCACTGCTGAGAGAAACGCACTTGCTTAAAGAGAGATGTGAGAGACACGCACTGCTGAGAGAGAGACTGCCGGCTGCTAAGTGAGACGGCTGGCTGCAAGAGACTGAGCACATTTCTGAACCTGAATTGTAGCCTGTTGTTTCCCTAAAAAAAACCCCCATAATCTGTGAGTTCTATGTGACCACTGCAGCGAATTATCAAACCCAGCAGAGAGGTGGTGGGTGTCACGGGAGGAATAGTTGGTGTCCGGGTTGTTAGTAGGCGGGCTGGAGGATGACAGCATGTCTAGCCCGGCAAGAATAAGCCTTGGGTTGCTGATAGTGATTTCTGTCCTCATCTTGTAGGGTAAGAGGAGGTCAAAAGATCCCGCCTCCCGTCTCTTTCACATCATGTAATACACAAGCACTCATTAATAAAAATAAACATGCTACACGCATCCACATGTATAAATCTAAAAAGAAACTTTACGCAAAAGAACACTATTTTTCACTATCTTATTTATATGAATGATAAAAAAGAAGTAACAACGGTTGCCTCTGGGACCAGGAATTGACTAGAAAGGGGTAAAGAACTTTTTTTCTTTCTCCTTTTCTACCAAGCAGATTCATCCTACACTCAACAGTTTACACACCTTTTGTCACACCAGTCACATTCCCTGCAGTGCAACATCTCACCTCCCACCCCTCCATCCTCTCCCTGTGTCCTACCCCCCAAGCCTTCCTGCCCTCTCACCCCTCACCCTTGCAAATGCCACCCTCCTGATTCCCCACGATTGACTGTTCCAATGAGTGCATCTCCCTGTTGTGGGTGTTCAGCTCATAGGCTTGTCTACTGTTTAGCTGAGAGTTAAGCCATAGGAGTGAGTTCAATTCCAGGCCTGGAGGGTGACTGGCAGCCAGAGTCTCGGGCATTTCACCAGTCTTTATCAAACCAGTAAGCCTGGTCTTTTTTATGATTTTGAATTTTCTTCCACATTTTCCTCTCACTCTGTATAAAATCTCCAATTTTGTCAATGAACTTTTTGAGGTGACACAGTCATGCTCTCTATCTGAATAGGGCTCTGGGTTACCAAGGTAGATGCAATTGTCAAAACTAACCCAATGGTATGCTGAAGATTTGTGCATTCCACTGTATGTAATTATATTTTTTAAAAAGGCATACTGAAGTGGGTAAGGGACTTGACTACTAACCAGAAGGTCAGTGTTCAAATTCACCAGCTGCTCCACGGAAAGAAGACTGGGCGATCTATTTCCATAAAGATTTACAGCCTCAGAAATCCAATGGAGGTCGCTATGAGTCGGAAATGAGTTGGTGGCAGTGAGTTTGATTTTTATACAAAGTATTTAGGGGTAAAGCCGTCTAATGTTGATAACTTACTTTGAAATGCAAGAAAAATAGAAGATGGATTGATGAACAGATAGACATTTGCAAAAGTAAATGTAGCAAAATATCTTTATTGTACCTGCAAAAAATTTCAACTTTTATGTATGTTTGAATTTTTCACAATAATATGTTAACGGATGAAGAAGACAGATCTAGTCACTGTGCTGTGGTGTTTGGCAGCCTCTACCTGGAACCAAAGTACTGCTGTGGCCATACGTGAGAACATGTGTTGCGAGAGAATGTGGCACGTGGCAACCAGTCTCCCTGCAGGAGCAGCTGCTGTACTACCACCTCACAGTACCAGAAAATCCTGATCAACTGCAGTAAGACCTGGAGCAACATGCCACTATTAGGTGCTACCATCGAGTACATGAAGCAGGGCAAGTTCTCCTTCCAGATGACTGCTCGCAACCACCCCTCTCCTCTGAAAACACCGCAGCATCACAGGCTACTACGGGATGATCACTGGAGAAGTGGTGGAACCCACGGTCCCTGAGACTGACAAAAGATACCACCCAAATCTCCAACAAGTTCCTGCTGGGGATGGCCTCTAACTACTACCCAAAGCTGACCTTGCTGGTACAGATAGCTTCAATTCATGAAACAGAACCAAGAAACTCTCAATGTCATCATCAATTCCTCAGAAACTTAAGGGTCAGGAGCCTGTTTAAAAGTTTCTCATCAAAGAATAATGTAGAATCTGCAAAACACCGCATAACATGGATGAACTTGGAGGACATTATGCTGAGCGAAGTAAGTCAGTCACAAAAGGACAAATATTGTATTAGTCTGTTATTGTAAAAGTTAAGGAAAGGTTTATATATTGGAGGACATTTTCTTTGTTGGTTACCAGGGGTGGGAGGAGAGGGGAGGGAATGCTGTTAGATAGATAGAGATAAATATTGATTTGGGTGAAGAGAAGGGCAATGTACCAAATGTGAGTGACCAATATGGCAGCACTGAGGATGAGAAAGACATAGAGAGCTACATGGGCAGTACAGACAACAAATATGAACCCCTCTGCATATACAGTACTGAGTTGTCAGTGAAAGCAAAGATGGGTATAGGGACGGATAGATGGGTGAACAAGCTAAACAATTAGGTATGTCTAAATGGAGAGTGTATCCAAGATCATATATAGGGTTGGCAGACAATGGGCCTATAAGTTCATGTGAATGATCAGAATTCCCAGGTGTATAGTAGAGCTGACAAGGGGCAAGGTTATGGTCATTACTTGGTCACACAGCCAGCTACCCAGAGGGACCGAGTAGTTGATCCTGCGGGCTTGGGACCATAGTCGCAGGAGACATCAAGCTCAACTGGCATAACATACTATACAAAACATTGTTCCACCTACTACTTTGGCGAGTAGCGACTGGGACCTTAAAAGCTAGGAAGCTGCCATCTAGATGCAACAACGGGTCTCTCCTCGTGAAGAAGAAAGAAGAAAACCAAAATTAATGGAAACAATCAGTCCTAGCGACTGGTACACCATCCGATCTGCAACCTATACAATACGAGACCAGAAGAACTAGATGGTGCCCAGCTACCACTGCCATCCACTTGGAAGGGATGTAGGAGATTCTGCATAAAGAGGGAGAACAATGTGGTACAAAACTCAAAATCATTTGGAGGCAAAAAAAAAAGAAGTTGGGGACCAGGTTTGCTGGTCCAATAGAGCCTGGTGTAACCACTGAGACTATGGCCCCTAGCTGCCCTTCAGGTCTGGAATTGAACCCACAACTGTGGTTTCCAGCCAAACAAAGTACAGGCATGTGAGTTAAACATTTACCTCAAGTAGACACACGCCCTGGAGAGAACAATCATGGGAGAAGGAAGGGCTGCTTATGCACAGGGAGATAGCTCAGGGTGCAGAAGAGTATGAAGGGATGGACACTGGGAGGAGGTAACTATGGGGAGGAAGTGGGAGGGGAGCTGCTGCATTGTAAATTTTGGTCAATGACATGAGACAAAGTATATGTGAACTGCTGTATGAAAAGTGAATTTACTCTGTAAATCTTCACCCAAATCCTAATTAAAAAAAAAAAAAAAAAAGTTTCTCATCAGCTAAGTGGATAAATTCAAATATAATCAAATATTAAATCCATGCTTTCCTTACACACACTATGAGGGTTAATAGCTCCTTAATGAGGATAATAATCAACATAATCAAAATCCCCATTTTCACTTCTATTCAGTTCTGATCTGACCCCAGCTGCCCATGTCACACTTGTCCTCTGGCCCTTCAGCTGTCCAAAGCCAGGTCACAGCTCACAAAGAAAATAACATAGTCCTCCATACTGCCAAACAAGCCCAATGCTTCAGACACCAGCTATAAGCCTGGGTGTTCCCGGGGCACCTATACTGACTTGATGGCTGCAAGTTCAAGGTTTCCCACTACCACTTCTTCTTTAGGATATATTGCCAGTTCAGAAATTCCTAGAACCCCCCTCTTTTCTAATCTGCTGCCTCCCATTATTCCCTCAGGTTCCGTAATTTGCTAAAACAACTCACTGAACTCAGGCAAAGTATTATACTTACAATTACAACTCTGTTTTAAAGGATACGAGAGAAAGGATCAGCATAATGAAGGGACACACAGGGTATGGTCTGAAAGGGTTCCCTGTGTGGAGCAACCATGTCCCAAAACAAGTGTGCCACCTTCCCGAGAACAGATGTTACTCACCAACCTGGAAGCTCAGGGAGCTTCAGTGTCCAGAGCTTTTTTTTCAGGGGTGGGGAGCTCATTATGTGATATGACCTGTAGCCCCTCTCGCCCAAGGTCAGTCGGTATCACACAGGTAATCAGAATATGATGCTGTGGGTTTTTCTGGCCTGACCAGCCTCCTCCCAGAGTCATCTCATCACTTCACCCACATAATCTATTAAGGTTGGTGAGATCTGGAATCCTTACTCAAGACACTTAAATTCCAAGGATTCCCCCACCCCTCTGCAAAGATTATCTCTCAGGAACCAAGGACAGAGACCAAATTCTCTGGAGAAAGGACTACAATTCAGACATGTACCAGGTAGTCCTTGTGATGCCTACATTTGTCTACAAGGTCCTGAAAGTCATCTGAGCTGCTGTTTCCAGGCCTTTACAGATCTGACTATGATCCATGTGACCCTTACTTGAAATCTAATTCAAATAAACTGCTATGGGCTGGTGGGGGGAAGTTATGAGACAAAAGAAAATTTGAACACTGACTAAGGACTAATTAACTGTACATTTTTGAAAGCATGAAAATGGTATTGTGGTTGTATGTATTTTTAAATCCTCAGTTTTTAGAGATTACATGAGTTGATAAATTTATAAATGAAGTTTTATGTCTTGGATTTACTTCAAAATAAAGGGATAAGGCCATGAGTTGACAGGAGTTTCTCTTTATTATTCTGTCAACTTGTATAGTTATAAGGACATGTCCAGGAAAAAAAAAGTTTAAAAAGAGAGCAAGTCTATCAATTTATACTTTTAATTACAGTATGTAAGTTTTTGGTTTCTTTTCAAAGACAACACACCTAATGGCAAGAAAGAAATAAAGAGATAAGAAGGAACTAACATGGCTAAGGCAAGCAACTAGAAGAAAATGTGATCTGGCCCTGGGCATGGGAGCTCAGGACCATAGTCTTGGAGCCACTAAGGTCAAACTGGCATAACATAGTACACAAAGACAATGTTCTACATCCTACTTTTGTATTAACTGGGGTTGTAAAAGCTTGGGAGTGGCCAAGGTACAGAAAAGAGTGAAGAAAATCAAAGACACGAGGTAACAATCAGTCCAAAGGACTAATGGACCACATGAACCCTCACCTTTGCGATCCTGAGACTAGAAGATCTAGATGGTACCTGGTTACCACTGCTGACTACTCTGAAAAGCATCACAATAGGAGGTCCCAAATGGAGTGGGAAGAAAATGTGGAATAAAACTCAAAATCATAAAAAAAAACCAGGCTGACTGCTCTAATAAAGACTAGTGGTACCCCTGAGAGTATGGATGGCCTTTGGACACCCTTTAAGCCGGGAACTAATCTCAACCCTTGTGGCTCAACCTTGAACTAAATGACAGACAGGCATATAAGATAAACAATAACAACAAGGAGGTATGCACTCATTAGAACGATGAATCATATGAGATCAAAGGGCACCGTTTGCCCATGGAATAAAGCTAAGAAGGCAGGAAGGGATAGGAAAGAAGGACAAAAGGAAATGATAAAAACAGTGAGGAAGTGGGAAGAATGCTGTTACACTGTGGGGATTGTGATGAATGTCACAAAATGTGTATGAATTGTTAGGCAGAAAACCAATCTGCTCTATAAACTTTCACCCAAATTACAATTAAATAATAGTAATAAATAAACAAACATGGGAGGGAAAAAAAAACATGGGACTTGGGATATCAATGAACAAAAAAGTAAACTCTCAGAGTAATTATATAGCAACAAAATCTAGCTCCTTCTACACTACTTCAGGTTTCAGTATGTACACAACAGAAAATAATATTTCCTACAGTCTTTTCATTAAAATTAGGTATTTTTCTGAAAGCCAAGTTGATATAAAAGGATATACTATAAATATTTTAAGGAGCTCTGGTAGCATAGTGGCTAAAAGCACTTGACTGCTAACCAGAAGGCTGGCGGTTCAAACCCAACAACCACTCCTCGGAAGGAAGGTTGGGCAATCTTACTTCCGTAGAGATACTGCCTCGGAAACCCAAGGAGGGGTTGCTATGAGTCGGGGCCGACTCGATGGCACATAACAACGACAACAACAATAAATATTTTAAAGAGTACTGTGTTACTACTGATTTAATTCAGCTGGAATTAAGAGAACTATAACATCAAGCCTTTCCTTCTAAATAAAATAGGCACTTAGGCTATATATGTGCATTTTTTCATAAATATGCAGAAACTGAACAAGCATCCTCTTAATAATGCAGCAGAGTGTGCCTTGAAATTTATTACATGGTTCTAGATCTTGTTTTAACTTCACTAAGTCATTCAAATCACTGCATTTCTGTAGTTAAAAAAATTTTCAATGTTGTTATAGTTAAGTGCCATCAAGTTTGTTACAATTCATAGTGCCCTCTGTACAATACAACAAAACGCTGTTTGATCCTGAACCATCCTTGCAATCGTTGCTATGGTTGAGTCCAGTGTCCAGAGTCACCATGTACATTAACTCTTTGTGTTTATAAATGTCATCATGTTGTTGTTGTTGTTGTTTGCCGTCAAGTCAGCCCCGACTCATAGCGACCCCTCCTTGGGTTTCCGAGGCAGTATCACTACGGAAGTAGGATTGCCCAACCTTCCTTCTGAAGAGTGGCTGGTGGGTTTGAACCGCCAGCCTTCTGGTTAGCAGTCAAGTGCCTTAGGCACTATGCTACCAGAGCTCCTAAATGTCATCATACTGACTCAAATCCTGCAAAAATTTCTATCTTCACTAAATTCATGAGTACATCATTTTCCCACATGATACTTATTTTCTAAATTTAGCAATCAATTGAGAAACTATTCTGTACATAAAACTGCATCTTATATCTACATAATATTTCACTTACACTATCTTCAAATCAGAGACGTTCTGGTGGTGCAGCTGATTAAGTGCTAAATTGCAAAATGAAAGGTTGGCAGTTAAAATCCACCAGCCGCTCTATGGGAGACAGATGTGATAGTTTGCTCCCATAAAGACTTCAGTCTTGAAAACCCTATGGGACAGTTCTACTCTGTCCCACAGGGTCAACTATAAGTTGGAATTGACTCCACAGCAATGTATTTGGTTTGGTTTTTTAATCCTCAAATTAACCTCATGAAGTAAGTAAAGCAGATACTTCCCACAGATTCCAGAGAAAAATAAAACTAAGGGAAAAGTTGTTTGCCCAAGGTGACAAGGTTCAAATATTGGTGGTACTCAAACAAGAACACAGATTCTTTGATTCCTAATATGAAGCCTTTATCATTATACTGGTTTTCTCAAATTGAGGTACACAAGCCACCTACAACAGCATCATGTGACATTCTGTTTAAAAATGGCAGACACTCCTATGTGTCACCCCCACCACCAGGGTCAGAATATTTGGGGAATAGAGCCTAGGAATTTTTACCAACAAATTTTAAACATCTTTCAACAAGGACCATAAGTCATTCCAATGAAATTCATCTGGACATAAAGTTTGAAATTCACTGTTACACACCTATTCTTGTGCATTCTCACTGTGCCAGCTGTAATGAAAAGGTATAGAAGGCTGAAGCATGGAAATATCTATAATGTTCTGAGGACATTAACACCAACACAGAAAAACTATGAAAGTAGTAAACACGTTTGCATAAAATCTTATGGGTTAGACAGTAAATGCTATTTTTTGAAAAAAAGGTTTAAATGTGGGTCGGAGCTCTAGTATCTGTGGGATAACATACTCTTGGAAGACTTAATAGAAAAGTCTGTCTTTTAACAGGGCTTAACAAGAAGTCTCAGGATGAGCAAAGAATGGCAAGAAAATTGGAATAGAGATAGCATGAACAAAAAACAAAACGTTAAGTGTTATTTTCTGGGAAGAAAGTAAGAAAAAGAATAACTAGGGAAAGAATCAGGTTATAAAGGGGTTTATATTGTAAGCTGAAATTTGGGAATTAATTCTGTCCCAAGTCCTCAAACTATCAACTGTAGACAAATCTGGCCACTGGTTGGTTTTTGTAATGCACTTGAGCTAAGGATGGGTTTTACACTTCTAAAGGGCTGTAAAAATAATGGGGGTGGGGAGAACAGGACTTTTAATTTAAAAAGCCAAGAAGATATGCAGCAGACTGTGGGTAGTCTACCAACTCTAAAATATTTAAAGAAAAAGCTTGTAGCCTTGAGTAGGGAGCATGTAACTTAAGCCTGACACTCAAAAAAATGACATTCAGCATGTTGTTATTAAAATAACTACCAAATTTTATGATTACTTAAGCTATATAATGAAAGTTAAAATACTAAGAGTTTAAATCAGAACCCACATACTAATGTAACTGACATTATTATTTTCTGTAACTGAAAAATCCCCATAATAAAACCACCTGGAACAAGAAACAAACACTGATAATCCTTTCTTATAACTTCTACAGTCTTACATTCAGATTCAATAAACACTCAAATATCTAAAATATTTGTCAAGAAATGTGCTGGAAACTTCTACAGGTTGATTCAGTTCAAAGCATACTAGCCTTTCCATACACAGATATTATTATTATTACTACTTACAGTTGTAGAAACCTTCTTTTATCATGACTCAATCTGCTGAGTCCAAATCCAGTCCTTCTTGCACAAGACCACCTGTTGTTGTTATTGTTGTTATGTGCCGTCAAGTCAGACCCGACTCACAGCAACCCCTCCTTGGGTTTCCAAAGCAGTATCACTACGGAAGTAGATTGCCCCATCTTCCTTCCGAGTACCAGCTGGTGGGTTTGAACCACCAGCCTTCTGATTAGCAGTCAAGTGCCATAGGCACAAGACCACTACACTTCAAGAAATATTTAACCCCTTCCAAATTTTATAACTTCCTTACCTAGGGGCAGTTTGGGATAGGTTATTTAGTCCTTAACAAAGCATGAAACAAAAGAATGCAACACTTTGAAGATACATGATAGTTCCTGGCACTTATAAGATACAATCAAAAGTAACCACTGGGATCTTAAAAGCTTGCAAGCAGCCATCTAGATGCAACTATGGGTCTCTCCTCAACCAGAGCAAAGAAAAATGAAGAAAACCGAAGATTCATGGGAAGAATTAGTCCTAGGGACTGGTACACCATGTGATCTGCAACCTATACGAGTATGAGACCAGAAGAACTAGATGGTGCCCAGCTACCACTGTCAACCAACTTGGAGGGGTATCTATGTAGGAGATCCTGGATAGAGAGCGAGAACAATGTGGAACAAAACTCAAAATCATTTGGGAAAAAAAAAAAAGGAGGGGACCAGGTTTGCTGGTCTAATACAGCCTGGTGAAACCACTGAGACTATGGCCCCTAAGCTGCCCTTTAGGTCGGGAATTGAACCCATACCTGTTGCTTCCAGCCAAGAAAAAACAGGCATATGAGCTAAACATGTACAACAGGTATATACACTCCTTGGACAGATCAACCATGGGAGAACAGAAAGGCTATAATGCACAGAGAGACAGGTCAGGGGGCAAGGGTACATAGAGGGATGGACACAGGGAAGAGATGACTGTCAGGAGAAAGTGGGAGGGGAGCTGTTGCATTGTGGTGAATTGTGGTCAATGTCACAAGACAACAGTGAACTGCTGTATGGAACGTGAATTTGCTCTGTAAATTTTCACCCAAGTCACCCAAATTAAAAAAAAAAAAATACATTCAAAAGCTCACTCGTTATCTTTGATCTGATACCACTCCATCAGCTCTAATACTGGCCTTACATACGTCAAAGTCTACTACTTTGTACTGTGAAAGATCATCACCTACTCTAGTTTACAGGACAGGATGATTAAGGAAATAACCAATAGTGTCCTGTTTAATTTCATAGCAGACAAAGCTTAACATACCTAAAATGGTACCTGGATATTCCAGCACAACTGTGACAAAATGTGAATTTGGAATTTCAAAACAAATTTTAGAAACGAAAGGGTTTTTGTTCATAGTAGTGCTTGTTTCTGATTATAAAAATAGCTATAATCTTTCCCAAAAGTCCAATGTTACTGCCCCCAAAGCCCGAATAGCTGTCCCATAAAGTTTAAAAAAAAAAAAAAAAAACACTCCCATCAAGTTGATTCCATCTCATAGCAACCTTTCAGGACAAAGTAGAACTGCCCCATCTTTCTCTCATGGAGGAGGCTTGAACTGCTGATGCCTGAGTTAGCACCACAATGCTCTAACCACTATGCCAGAGCTCCTTTCTCATAAAGTAAGGCCTATTTAAAGCTTAGTTATACTCTAGGAGGATCACTGTGCATCCTCACTCCTAAACTCTACAAAACTGAAATTCTTTCTCACTTTTATACCAAAGTGGAATGGAAGAAAAAAAAAATACTGACAACTTTTATTATCTCTCTCTCCCCTCTAGACTCTAAGCTTTATCTGAGGGTAGGAATTTTGTCTGTTTTCGCCTGTCTTTGTTTCATTAGTGCTCAAGGACAGTTCCTGGCAGACAGGTCTGCCAGAAGTATCTGCTTCAAGAATGAAGAATGACTCAACCATGAATGTTTAACAGAATACCTAATTGGGTCTATCTGAAAGGATTTTTAAAAGCAATTTTTTTAAAAATAATCAATCTGGCATGTTGTTATGTTGTTTGCCACTGTCAAGCCCATTCTGACTCCTGGCCACCCAGTGTGTCAGAGCAGAACTGCTTCACAGAATGTTCACGCTATCACCTTTGGGAAGCAGACGGCTAACTAAGCCTGTCTTCCAAGGCACCTCTGGGTGGGTTCAAACTGCCAAACTTCTGGCTAACAGGTAAGCTCTTAACTATCTGCACCACCCAGGGGCTCCAACAATCATACATAGAGACACTCAAACACTGTCAAGCAGTGCATGATTTTATCTCTACATGCAGACTGTATGCTTGTAGAGTATCAGAAGTACCCTTCTACTCTCAGCCCTAAAACATAATACTTTATTACTAGCAAAGTAAAACTAATATTTCAATATAAAATTATTTCTACATTTTCTTTTCTGTTGATTATCTAGAAATGTTCACCAGGACTCCTCCCATTAGCCTTGATAATCAGAAGCTAAGTCAAAGTGAAATTCCTTTCATGAGAGGACCATGACTTACCACCACATCACAAGAGGACAGACATGCAGAGCAATACACTAGACATTTTTATGTAACTTTTTGATAGAAAAGAAAGCATTACAAGATAAATATTTGGATATTTTCTTTTGTGATACATATATTTTTAGAAAAATGTCAAAAATCATTTCAGCAAAAAATAAAGACAGAGAGCTTCACTATACAATATTGTACTAACATATGTCCCATAACCTGTTGTTGCTGTTGTCATGTGCCATCAAATCAGACCCGACTCAAAGCGACCCCTCCTTGGGTTTCCGAGGCAGTATCACTATGGAAGTAGATTGTCCCATCTTTCTCACAAGGAGTGGCCTATGGGTTTGAACCACCAGCCTTCCGGTTAGCAGTCAAGTGCCTTAGGCACTACGCTACCAGAGCTCCTGTTCTATAACCTAGGAATACACATATCTGCTCCACCAAATACACTGTAGGAGTCTACAAATACTAAGGTAATATTTAAGTAATTTGCAAACAATTTCTGTAGAAACTAATGGCATACTCTGTACTAAATATTATGTGTGCCCATGATGCATATTTATTAATAGCAATAACAATATCTGCTTACCACATCAACATACTTTACTGATGACTAAAGTACTATGAGTAATGCTACCATAATTTGTGTCATTTTCCGAAACAATGAATAATTCTTGATAAAGGTCTAAGCAAAAAGTGAAATCTTCCTTAGATAGACACATGTTAAAAGCTGACTGCATCGATTGTCTAAATTAATGGCCTCACTGTAAATATTCATGCCCTTTGCCCTGTAATTTGGTAGTCCGTCTGTTCCGCACCGTTACCCTCCCACTCTAACTTTGGACTTGGCAGCATAACCTGCTTTGGCAATAGGATATTCACAATCACAACAGTAAGCAAGTATGTAAAACAGAATTAAATGAGACACACAAATGATTGTATGCAGGTTTTTCCCACATGTAAATGTTTGGAGAAACATTCAAAGCATGTGACATGCAAATTAATTCTTCTTTAGGCAAAGCGTTGAACAAACTGCAGGCCATTCAACATCCTCAGCACTTGTCTGCTGAAGCCACCAACCCCCTCCAATTGTGACAATCAACATGCCCCTGAACACCAAAACTAAACCCTGAAGGCAGAAGATCCAAGACTACTGCCAGAACAAATACTTTCTGGTATTTTAATCTCAAAAATATTCATTTTCAGCGATGAAACTGGTTTATTCATATATAATTTTTAATCCAAAGTTTTATATGTGATTGAATGTGGTCCTTGCCAAACTACTCTTTGTGAATGACGACAGTCAAAATATGGCAACATATCCTGAAATGTAAACTTAAGAACTAGGCACTTTTCTCCAGGTATGTTACACTTAAATTTTAAATTTAAAAACAAATATAAACATAATATTTGTACTGGAAATCCATAAAGTTTTTGTTATAAATGAAATTATATTAACCCTCCTGTACTTCCTAATATCAGTCCTCACCCTCTCCACATCCTTTAAGTTTTCAGGAGCCAGTGCTCCAAACTGGTTCAAACTAGTTCAGTCATGGTCAAGGAAGCAAAACTAGAAGAGACCTGAATTTTTTTAATTTGGGTTCTGTGGAACACTAAGCAAAACAGGAAAATTCATGGGTTGGAGCCCTGGAATAGGAGACTTGGAAGGGGCTTGGCAGCCTGTTCGAGAGCCCGATGTATGACACTTGATTACCGCTCTGACTACGAGAGCTGTACACATTCAAGGTGGTGCAGTCGGCTGCAATCTGATCCAGGAACCTGTCTCCAACTCAATCAGTCAACATGTACATTGCCCGTTTTCTAAAAGGAAGATTAAGTTCCGATCAGGACTTCAACCCGTAAGTTTTTCCCATTTTGGTTATCGTCCCATTCACTCACGTTTTAAAACTTCAGGTCCGCCTGGTGTCACTTCATCAGCCATGGCTGAACATGAATGAATCAGTCTGCAGCCCTGTTAGGAACTCCCAATACTGTAAATAACCCAAGTATATCCAGTCTAGTATCTGGGCTCTAAGATGCCACCACAAAACTAAAAGAAGGTAGGTTTATCTTAAGAGCCATTTACAAGGTTGATATATTTTCTAGCAGAATTACTGTGAATCTCCCTTTTTCTTTCTCTGTGCATAGTGTTTGTCCTGCGTTCAGTATCTGTCCCAGTCAGGTTAAGTCCTAGTCACCTTCTGAAACCAGCAGATGTGTTACCTTGTTCTGTGAGGCTTTCCCAATTCTTTCCTATCAGATTGAGCTTCCCTCCTATAGTGTTTCTGAACTGTCTTATTCTTAATTGCCTACCACTATGTGATAATTATGTTACATATCTGCCTGGCCCACTAGACTGTGAGCTCTCTGTAACCTAAGCCTGTTTGACACATTTGTAACTGCATCCATATCATCTAGCACATGACTATCATAGTGAGTGCTCAATAAATGTCCAGGAACTGCATGCCTCTGTAGGATTTAAGTAGATTCATGAATTTGTTCCAGTCATTTCTAATGTTATAACTGTCTGTACCTCTTGGCATACTGAGTTCTCTAAAATCAAGTATTTCCTTTGATGTATTCTAAATTTACTTTGATGTTTTAAAAAATGTACCTTCAGTATTAGTATTTTTGGACCAATCTCTACCTAATCTTATCTACTAACATGTTAACATGTTTTAACATTCTATTCCAGTAGACTATCTTCTCTCCAGATCTGCTACCCTGGCGTGACCCATTGTCATTATATTTCAAATCTAAAAACCAAACCAAAACCAAACTCACTGCCATGGAGTTGGACCTGACTCATAGCAACCCCTCCTTGGGTTTCCGAGGCGGTATCACTACAGAAATAGATCGCCGAACTTTCCTTCTGAAGAGTGGCTGGTGGATTTGAACTGCCAGCCTTCTGGTTAGCAGTCAAGCAGGATAATATCCCTTATTTTATTTCTGACTTTGTTCTGATTTCCAAAATTTTGCATACCTAGCCAACATTCTAAGAAAATGTCAAGTTTATACTATTACACTAATCCCAAATTTTATATAAATAGTTTAAACAGACTAATTCCAAATTTTATACAAATAGGTCAAATTGTATTTAATCAGTAAACGAGTCATTCTACTTACTATCATTTTAAAAACTTCTCTCAAAGTTTAGTCTTTCAGCTAACTTGAGATTCTTTCATATTGTACCTACATCAGTCTGGATTTTGACTACTCAAAATAATCATGACAAAATCTGGAGATCTTTAAGTGCGCTCATTTCTCTAATTCACTTATTAAAAATATTTCATAGCCTTGAATTTATACTATAAGATCAAAAACACATGGGTATCACAAGTAAGTTGAAGATACTACTATCAAAGTGTACAAAGCAACAGATTGCAAAACTCTTGCATGTATCTTCTAAGGGTGAGACTGAAGCTAATAAAATCGTAACACTTAGCTTCTTTTATGCCTATGAGGAATTATATCAAAGATATACAACTGGAATAGTCCAACTGGGGTAATATTTCCTTTTTAGGAAGTGGTAAGACTTTCCTATGAAATAATTAATAGCTTTCATTCAAAAGGAACCCTGGTGTCCCAGTGGTTAAATGCTTGACTGCTAAGCGTAAGATTGGCAGTTTGAACCCACAAGCTGTTCCACAGGAGAAAGATGTGACAGTCTGCTTCTGCAAGATTACACCCCTGGAATCTCTTTGGGGCAGTTCTGCTCTGTCCAATAGGGTCACAATGAGTTGGAATTGACTCAACTCCAATGGGGTTTGGGGAGATCAATAAAAAATAACAATTACTACTTTTCTCAGATTGTATAACCTCGGAAGTTCCACCTCTCAGTGTAGTACACAGGTTGTTGTTGTTGTTAAGTGCCGTCGAGTCGTTTCCAATTCATAGCAACCCCATACACAGCAGAACGAAACATTGCCCAATCCCGCGCCAGCCCCACAATCCCCGCTATACTTGAGCCCATCATCACAGCCACCGTATCAATCCATCTCCTTGAAGGCCTCCCCCTCTTTCATCAACCCTCCACCCTACCAAGCATGACAT
>NW_006921589.1:113293-124118 GCF_000298275.1 Orycteropus afer afer
CGGGACCATAGTCCCAGAGGACATCAAGCTCAATTGGCATAACATACTACACAAACCACTGTTCCACCTTCTACTGTGGCTAGTAGCGACTGAGATCTTAAAAGCTTGCAAGCTGCCATCTAGATGCAACGATGGGTCTCTCCTCGTACAGGGCCAAGAAGAATGAAGGAAACCAAAAATTCATGGAAACGATCAGTCCTAGCGACTGGTACACCATCCTATCTGCAGCCTATACGACTATGACACCAAAAGAAATAGATGGTGCTCGGCTACTACTGTCAATCACTTGGAAGAGGATCTTTGTAGAAGATCCTGGATAGACAGGGGGAACAATGTGGAACAAAACTCAAAATCATTTTGGGGAAAAAAAAAAAAGTGGGGAACAGGTTTATTGGCCCGATGGAGCCTGGTGAAACCACTGAGACTATGGCCCCTAGCTGTCCTTCAGGTCTGGAATTAAACACACACCTGTAGCTTCCAGCCAAGCAGTAGACAGGCATACTAGTTGAGCATTTATCTGAGGTAGATACACTCCTTGGAGAGAACAAGTAAGAGAGAAAGAAGGGCTGCTCAGGACAAGGAGACAGCTCAGGGGGCAGGAGTGCATGGAGGGATGGGAAGAAGTGGAGAGGAGATGTTGCATTGTGCTAAATAGTGGTCAATGTCATGAAACAAAGTGTATGTGACCTGCTGTATGGCAAGTGTATTTGCTCTGTAAATTTTCACCCAAATCACAATAAAAATAAAATAAAATAAAAGTTCTGCATTTTCACATTACATTATACACACAATATATTACAGTGGCACATGCATTTCATTTCCAAAGCTTGTTGTTTTTTTAACTGATTGGAATTCACTGTTTGAAATATCAGCTTTTACAATGATCACTGTAGTAACTGATTCAGACTAGGACCAATGAAACATCTCTCGTTTTCACTGGGTGAATGACTACAGAATCAAGGACAGTCACGTGGTCTACAAGTATCATCCCACAGGTTAGTCATTTATTACAAATATTAAGACTTGAGTAGTCACTCCTGCGTTTTTTAAAAATACTTCTACATTTTAGGAAGCAAAAGACAGTATTTTGTGTGTCTCCTTTTCTTTACTGATAAAGGATGTGGCATACTAGCCAAGGCACTTCTGGGATACACTTCTCTAAGGCATGGACACTAGAGTGAGAGAACTAAGAGCTAGATTACGGATGCATTAAAGGGAGCCAAGCCTTGTTTTTTTAATCTCCATTTATTTAATCATTCTGGAATATAGTGAATATGACCTTGGCTTTAAAACAGATATAGCAGAAGTTAAGGTAACACACACATACACACACAGGCACAGACAGAGGTATACACTTTACAATTTGGCATTAAGAGTTGAAAACAGATTAAAGTACATTTGGATCTCTTCTCTCTGCACCAGCAGAAAGCGCCAACAACTGTGAGAACTAATATGAGAAGCCCTCAGAGAAAGGAGTGTACCTATCAGAACCAAGGCTTGCCTGTGAAGGTAAGAGAACAGCCAAGATGTGCGTACGTCCAGAAAAAATATACCAAGTTTCAGTTGTTGAAGCTTCTCTCACACTTGTAACTGACAGATACTACAGCAACTAAGATGATACCATAAATTTAAATGATAGAATAAATGAAATCACCACTCTTACTAATAGCAAAACATGGAGCTTACAAAAAATTACAAAAAATAATAAGCGAAAGCAGAGTAAAAGGAAGAGGACCCCCTCCAAATCTTTACTCTCTGACTCCAACTAGCATCCAACACCTCAGAATTAGTAACCTCCTCTCCTGAGCACCTTCAGAACATGAGCGATGCTTTATGCATCACAAGTTTACAATCCAGTAGAGAGGAAGGAGGGACCCTCCATTAAAAGTTGTTCACACAACAGGTAACAGGAGCTTCCTATATTCCGCAAAGCTGTTTTTCTCTTCTTTTAAAGCAAAGACTATATATAGTTAGTCTACTACCTAGATGTTCTCCAAATGTCTTCTGCATTCAACACTGACAAATTTTAAATAATGTTTCACCTCATGTCACAGGAAAGGATATAAATCTACCGCCATCAAGTTGATTCTGACTCACAGTGACCCTAAAGGATAAAGCAGAACTATCCCATATCATGGGAGCTCTGGTAGCGTAGTGCCTAAGGCACTTGAATGCTAACTAGAAGGCGGGCGGTTCAAACCCACCAGCCACTCCTTGGAAGGAAGATGGGGCAATCTACTTCCGTAGTGATACTGCCTCGGAAACCCAAGGAGGGGTCACTATGAGTCGGGTCCGACTCGATGGCACATAACAACACCCTATATCATTTCCAAGGCTGTAGCTCTTTATAGAAGCATACTGCTACATCTTTCTCCCACAGTGGGTGGTAGACTGGAAACGATGACCTTTTGGTTAGCAGCTGAGTACTCTAACAACTTAGCTACCAGGGCTCCTGGACATGGATTCCAAATACATTACTAAATAAGTACATTCCAAACAATCTACTATACAGAATAAAAAAAAATAACTTTACCAGTGAAATTCATCAGTCGAACCAAACAACTTACTCTTATTAAAAATGACTGCCATAAAAAAAGCTGAAAATTATAAAAAGCACTTACTTCATTTCCATGTTTCTGCAGAAATTCAATTTCCTGTTGTGTGAAAGTTGTCATGGAGATGGACTTCACCCTGTGTGGTGGATTTAACCCTCGCCTAAAAGATAAAATAAGTTTTAAAATTACTATTATATATTATAATTTTAAAAATTATTCAGCTAATAATTCAAAACATTCTTAATTAGCACATTTAAACTTGAAAGAGTGTTTATATTACAGATTAAAATACATTTGTGAATTATTTAAAATACTAATTCTCACAACAGATAAAGTAAGCCTTGTTTAGCAACCAAATTCAAACTAAAAAATACGTTTGAAAATAAGTTCCATTAACTACTAGTTAAAAACCCATGGTACCTGTAACACTTGAGTTTCTAGGAAATACAAATATTATTTTAGTGAGTTTCTGATGCAAGGAAAAGACTACAAATGTGAAAAGCCCTATGGTAAAAGAGTTCGTGAAGTAACTACAATATTTTCACATTTCCCTAGAAAGAGATGATGATGTGTTAAGTTTGGAGCTATAAAAATATTTTTAACCAACAACAAAAAAAATAGATGCCATTTTTAAGTTTGAGGATTATTTAGAAAACCATGAAAATCAACCTACGAAAATATGAAGTAATTTACCAATAAAGTTCTACCTTTCTATTAATTCAAATAGGGATTTATAATATAATAAACATTTTCCATCACCTTAAGAGGCATTAACTGTTCAAGAAGAAACTGTAGGGGTACTGAAAGGGATTCAAGAAATAGTTGGATACATAATTAATTTACAATTCTGAAAACTTTCCTATATGGATGATGGTCTTAAGATGATTTTACCTCTTAATTTCTTGATGAAGCTTTATCAAGCACATGAGTGAATAATGAGGGAAAGCAGGAACTATATACATTTTGTCCAACTCTCACAAAGTGACCTATCCCATCCACAAGAAGGAGATTAAGTCCACGTAAAAAAAAAGTTAAGATGGCAAATGTTTTGTTACATAACAAGAATGAGCTTAAATAATCTGTGCAAAGGAACAAATATCCAATGCTAAATTTCATTAAATTATTTTTGCAGTCATGTTCCCTTAGTCAAGGTCTCATTTAGAATCCAGGTTCTAAGGTAGATTAATAACATTTCAATGGAATTTCTTATAGTCATCATGTAATCATCCATGGTAATATTTTAAATGAGAGATTTAATATTGATCTAATAAATGAATCTAAATTTTCTAAAAACATGACTCTGGAAACATTTTTGAATAATTACATGTGGGTACATTATCAATCTACAAATTCACAACAGTTTACAGCAAAACACCGAAACTGGAACGATCAACAACTCCCCAACTTTCTTATCTTGCTCCTTCTTCCCCCTCCTATGTTTACTTGTCAGAGGTGGGTGGCTCAAGCTTTCAGACTGTGCTCTAAATTAAGCCAATTTACACTGTCTCTGTTGTTTAATATTTTAAGATGGACAAAGGTTAACTTGTGTTTTGTTTTGTTTAAATTTTAAGCTAATAAAATGCTTTCCTTCTAGTTCCTGTTAAGTTATAAAATATGAAAAGAAAGATTTAACAAGACAAATTGAAAACAAAGCAATTTTATCCTAGTAAAACTTAAAAACTTTAAACTTCCATGAAAAACAATTGTGGTATGAATAAATTTTGTGTATTTCCTCTACAATGTGCAATCACAAATTAAGGTTTTAAAGATTACTTCTAAAATTCTAAAAGTGAAAATTTAGGAAACGTCACTATCATTTAAAGTACAATACTTTGTTCCCCCAAAGTAAAGGACATCTGAATTATGAGAACAAAACTGAATTCACCATTTTCTGGAAAGTTTATTAATATATTATTTGTATTTAAAACTGACTTTGTCAAAAACAATTTAAGAAGAAATAAACATGACTGTTCTTTCAAATGCCTCTACTCCCTCCCTAATCATTTTGTACCTTTTCCATAACATGTCCTCCTTCTCCTGGCCAAGCCTTTACTTTTCCTCCTCCCTCCTAATATCCCTTTTTAAATAACGTAAAAGGTAAAGGAATGATTATCCAATAATGAAATGTCAAACACTGTTATAAAGTGTATTTTTGGACATTAGATTTGGAAGCAAAGAATTATAGCCCCATACTTCTTTACTCACTGTCTAGTGAGTAAAGGACAGCAATTCATAAAGCAAATGGATTCTTTTAAAGTTATATTACACAGATGTAACCTCATGAAGGTAGGATAATGTGTAACTTATTCACTGATGTATATATTCTAGGTTCTGTCACATCACAGGGTTCATTTTTGTATAAAGAAGATAGTATTAATAAGTGAACAAAATTTGGATTTATGAAATAAACAAACTAGAATGTACTCATAACTGAACTCTTAAAAGGATATTTTTTCCACTTTCACTGCAGAGCCTTCATTGCAGGATTTCTTTAAATCGGCTCTCAGGGCACTAAAATAGGATCTGCATTACAAAATCTGGAGACACATTTTTTTCAAGATCACATTTATTATATAAACTTAATAACGCCAAGGAAACTTTGCATTTTTTCCTGCTACTTTTCTCTGCTCTACCTACTCTTTTATGTTCCATTTACCCAGGCAGATTAACTATATTCTTAATGTAAGAAAATACAAGGCTATCTATATTTATAATTATCATATTATTTATAGTTTTCTCTTTTAGCCTCCAAGAGCTTTCCACAGGTATATTACAGTATGATGAAAAACTGGAAACTATCAATTCCTTAAGCAGGAGGCAAACTGATAAGTCTGACAGGCAATTAAGTAGTCTTATACACTGACTGCTGGATTAATTCACCAATTTCTATCACGCATCTCATTCACTTCTTGGTCCTGCAACACCACTTTTGAGAATCTACTCTAAAGATCTGAAAAGTAGCTAACAAATCATATGCAATACATTGCAAACAGAAATATGAAGAGGGAAATGGCTGAAATCAAAGTCAAAAAGTAAAGAGAACATCTCCTGTACAATCTGGTAAACTAAGGTCAAGTATCTGACTTTTATCCTGAAAGTATGTCTTTAGGCAAAAGCAGGAATATAACAGTCAAGAAACTCTGAATAAAGGTCTTGCCCAGTCTAGCCTGTTTTAATGAGGTAAATTCCTCACCTCTCAAGTACAGTTAACTCCACCTCCCTCACCTTCTCCACAACAGGGAAGCTGTGAGGAGAAATGATCTTAACTATAAGCCAAACCAAAACCAATGCCATAGGGTCGACCCTATAGGACAGAGCAAAACTGCCACATGAGGTTTCCAAAGCCAGAAATCTTTACGGAAGCAAACTGCCATATCTTTAACCAGCAGAGTGGCTGGCAGATACAAACTGCCCATCTACGGGTTGGCAACCAAGCACTGTACCACCACAAGGCCTTATTACCAGGTAAATCAAGTGCTGAGTTACTGGAATAATTTAATTTAATCTATTTTTAATCCAAAATGTAGAACACAAATTTCCAAAAAAATGTCTACAATTCAGCAAATGTGTTACCATTAACAATCCTTGCAGGATATATTGTAAAAAATAATCATCATCATCCCAAAAAAAGTGCTAGATGCATTAAAATGTTATATAAGAAAAAAATGTAAATAAACTTTGCACTCCACAGAACTGTGATTGTTAGCTGCCATCAAGTCAACTCTGATCACGCCATCCTCATGATCACTGGTATGTCTGAGTCCATTACCATGGATACTGCCTCAATCCATTTTATTAAGGCTGCCTCTTTCTGCTAAAACTCTACACTAAATTACACATCACATTTTGAAGAATGCGAATTTCAGAACACTTAATTGTGCTCCTGAGAATTGACACTGACAAAGAGGGAGTATATTGTACATGGACAAGGAGGGAGTTGTTTGAACAGAACATGGGGATATTGCATGGTTTAAAATCAGGAAAGGTATGTGTCAGGGTTGTATCCTTTCACCACACTTAATCAATGTGTATGATGAGCAAATAATTCAAAAAGCTGGACTACGTGAAGAAGAATGCAGCATCAGGACAGGAGAAGATTAATTAATAACTTTGCTTGCTTACAGCCCAGTATGGATTATATCTCAACATAAGAAAACAAAACTCCTCACAACTGGACCAATAAGCAACATCATAATAAATGCAAAAAATAAGGCTGAAACTGTCAGGGATTTCATCTTTACTTGGATCCATTATCAAAGCCCAAGGAAGGAGAAGTCAAGAAATCAGGCATCCCGATAAAGCCTGGTGGAACCACTGAGACTATGGCCCCTAGTTGCCCTTCAAATCTGGAATTAAACCCACACCTGTGGTTTCCAGCCAAAAAAAAGACAGGCATATGAACTGAACATTTACCTCAAGAAGATACACTCCTTGGAGAGAACAATCATGGGACAAAGAAGGGCTGCTTATGCACAGGGAGACAGCTCAGGGGGCAGGAGTGCTTAGAGGGATGGACACAGGGAAGACGTAACTATGGGGAGGAAGTGTGAGGGGAGCTGTTGCATTGTGGTAAACTGTGGTCAATGTAATGAGACAAAGTATATGTGAACCGCTGTATGGAAAGTGAATTTGCTCTGTTAACCTTCACCCAAATCACAATAAAAAAAAAAAAAATCAGGCATCACACTGCAATGGCCAAATCTGTTTCAAAAGACCTCTTTAAAAGCGTTAAAAAGCAAAAATGTTACTTTGAGTACTAGGGTTCATCCAACCCAAGCCATGGTATTTTCAATCATTTTATACTTCACGTGAAAGCTGGACAATGAATGAGGAGGATCGAAAAGAACTGATACATTTGAATTACGGTGTTGGCAAGAAATAGTGAGTATACCATGAACTGCCAGAACAACAAACAAATCTGTTTTGGAAGAAGTACAGCCAGACACTCTTTCAAAGTCAGGATGGGGAAGCTTCATCTTATATAGTATGGACTTGTTTACATCAGGAGGGACCAGTCCCTGGAGAAAGATACCATGATTCATAAAGACAAAGAGGAAGATCCTCAACAAGATGGACTGACAGTGGCTGCAACAATGGGCTCACACACAGCTACAACTAGGACGGCACAGGACCAGGCGGTGTTTCATTCTGTTGTACATACGGTAGCTATGAGTCAGAACCAACTAGCTAGCACCTAACAACTATACCAAATAGGGCGTCTTTTTCTAATGCCTGGTATTTCTAGACAAGCCATTCTTACTTCTAAGAAGCATTCTGCTTGCATTTCTTCTAAGATTAATTCTGATCATTCTTCTGGCCCAAATTAAACCAAACTCGTTGCCACTGAGTCTATTCCAGCTCATAATGACAAAGTAGGACAAAGGAGAACTGCCTCATAGGGTTTCTAAGGCTGTAAATCTTAACGCCTTATCTTTCTCCAATGGAGCAGCTGGTGAGTTTAAACTATCCACCTGAAAGGTTAGCAGCTGAGTACTTAAACACTGCACCACCCATGTTTCTTGTTCTTCTGGCAGTCCACAGTTTATTCAGTATTCTTAACCAACGCCACAATTTGAACACATCAATTCTTCTTCTGTCTTCCTTTTTTACTGTCCAACTTTCCGCACGCATGAGGCAGCTGGAACGACCACAGCACGGGTCAGGTGCACCTTCGTTACCAAAGTGATATTTTTGCTTTTTAAAATTTTAAAGAGGAAACTGTTGAATTGGCAAACATTGTATTATACATACTTTTACAACAATTAAAAAAACTTTAAAGAGGTCTTTTGTAGCAGGTTTGCCATTTGCAAATACTTATCATTTGATTCCTTGACTGCCCCTTCCATGGATATTGATTACTGATCCAAATACAATGAAACCGTTGACAATTTCCCCTTATTTATCATGATGTTGTTTCTTGATCCACATTGAATAAAGCTTGTTGTTGTTGTTATGTGCCGTCGAGTTGGACCCGACTCATAGCGACCCCTCCTTGGGTTTCCGAGGCAGTATCAATACAGAAGTAGATTGCCCAACCTTCCTTCCGAGGAGTGGCTGGTGGGTTTGAACCGAAAGCCTTCTGCTTCGCAGTCAAATGCCTTAGGCACTACGCTACCAGAGCACCCTGAATAAAGCTTAGTTTGCTACTTTTTTTCCTACTCAATGGAATAATTTGTTGTTAGTTGCTGTTGAGAAAAATGGAAAAATATTTATCAAAGAAACAGAATTTTTCCTTTTTTTAATGAAAATTTTAAAACTAAAAATAAAACAGCTAAAATAAAACAACTTCACTGGAAAGGCTCAAAGACATAACAAAAATGACAAGAGTCAGTTAATTAAAACATAAATCCATAGAAAGTATCCAATATGAAAAAAAAACAGAAAAAGCTTGGGGAGGGGAGAAAAAAATCAGCAAAGCCTCAAGATCTGAGGCAGTCGCGTCCCAGAAGGTCTACTAATTTTGTCTCAGAGAAAACGGGAAAAAAACGTTCAGAAAAAAAAGTACGTGAAGAAATAATAACCGAAAACTTACCAAAATTAGGAAAAGATATAAAACTATAGTCCCAAGAACCTCAGCAAATCCGAACAGAGTAAACTCAAAGAAAGCCATGCCTTGACATATAATTAAACTGTTGCAAATTAAAGATAAAGAAAAAATCTTGAAATCAGAAGGAAAGGATGCATCAGTAATGGAAGTATTTAAATTATTGTACACTTCTCACTAGAAATGTTGTTGTTGTTGTTATGTGCTGTCAAGTCGGCCCCGACTCATAGCAACCCCTCCTTGGGTTTCTGAGGCAGTATCACTACGGAAGTAGGATTGCCCAACCTTCCTTCCGAGGAGTGACTGGTGGGTTTGAACCGCCAGCCTTCTTTAGCAGTCAAGTGCCTTAGGCACTATGCTACCAGAGCTCCTAATGGAGGTAAAAAGGAAAAGAGGCATAAATCCTTTCAAGTGCTGGAGGAAAACAGCTATCAACCCAAAATTCTATAACCAGTGAAAGAATTTCTAACAACACCAAAATTGCAAGGATGCAGAACAACTGGAACTCTCAGATACTGGTGGTGGGAATACAGTATGGTACACTGTCAGTTTTCCTCCAAAATTAAACATGCACTTGCCACACTATCTAGCAATCCTACTCCTATGTATTTACCCAAGTGAACTGAAAACATATGTTCACCCAAAAAGCAGTACATAAATATTTAAAGCAGCTCTATTCAAAAACTGGGAGCAACCCAAATGTTCTTCAAATGGGGAATGGATAAATAAACTAGCAATGGAATACTACACACCAATAAGAAAGAAATATTGAAATATGCAAGAACTAACTTGGAGAAATCTTAAATCTTATCATGCTGTGTGAAAGTAGGTCATCTAAAAAGGCTATCTACTGTATGATTCCATTTACATGACATTCTGGGAAAGATAAGAAGTAATGTTGCAGACAGATCAGTAGTTTCCAGGGGTTAAGGTATAACAAGGAAGAAGTGGCAATTCAGCAGAATTCTAGCCTTCCACGCAAAACACCTGGATTCAATTCCCAGTCAATACACCGCAAGTGCAATCAGTGGAGACATGTATGTTACTATGATGCTGAAGTCAATTTCAGCAGCTTCCAGACTGAGACAACTAGGAAGAAAGGTCTGGTGATCTACTTCTGAAAAGCAACCAACGAAAACCCTATAGACTACAATGGTACAGTCTGCAACCAATCATGGGGATGGTGTAGGACCCAGGCAGGGTTTCATTCCATCGTGCAAGGGGTCATGATGAGGCAGGGCAGCCAAAAACAACAAGGTAAAACATGGTGTTAAGGGAGAGTTAGTTAGTTTGTTTGTTTTTGGATAATAGGAAGGTTCCATATTCTGATTGTCATGGTTATACAAATTTATATATACATATTAAAAGTAACTTTTTTGTATATAGTTTATACACCAAAAAGTTAATTTTAACTCATGTTAACATTAAAAAAAAAAAAAAAACTATAATCCTGATCCTGTGTTACTATCTACAGTAACCTCAATAGTATTTACAGTAATTAATTTCTCATTAACAGACCATTTTTTCTACCTACCAAGTTCGATCATTTGAAGTAAAGAAAAACCTTAATGGATCAAAATGGAAATACAAATTACACACACACATATTTTGGTATTGTTAAGCTGTCATTGAGTAGAGATTCATATATGTATTTTTTAATGCTTTTTTGGGAGGGTGGCTGTGGCTAGTTTAGCTTTCATATGAACTCACTGTTTATAAAACATTT
>NW_006921589.1:128288-130237 GCF_000298275.1 Orycteropus afer afer
CTGGCTTTTAATCCCCTTTCTCCTGCTCTTCTGGCCTGCTTCTTTGGGCGTCCCTGAGTTGTCTCTCCTCACCTGTAACCCTGGGGCCGACTCCTCTTCTGTCCAGGTTCCTGGCTTTTATCCCCTTTCTCCTGCTCTTCCAGCCTGTTGCTCTGGGCGGGCCTGAGCTTCCTCTCCTCACTTAATCCCTTCGGCTGATTGCTCTTCTCTCTGGCTTCCTGGCTTTTAATCCCCTTTCTCCTGTTCTTCCCACCTGCTGCTTTGGGCGTCCCTCAGTTGTCTCTCCTCACCTGTAACCTGGGGCTGACTGCTCTTCTGTCCAGGTTCCTGGCTTTTAAAAATATTACATATAAATAATGTTCCCTATCATAAAAAAATATATATCATTTAAAATTTAGAATAGATGGAAGATGTCTTTAATATGTTATCAAGATTCTACAGGTTTTTATGGCCATGATACTATATGTATTAGGTAGTCCGAAATATTTAGTTTGCAACTTTAAAAAAAAGTAGAAAAAAACGTATGTGTATAAAACATAACATAAATCAGAATTGTTATTTTTCAGAAAGTCACAAATATAAACTATCATAATCTCCTTCTAACATTTAGGACAAAGAACCTACAAGATAATATTCCTGTAACAATTTACACCCAATTAAGGTATTTTGGTTAAATGTAGTAAAGAAAACCCAATGTCTTCATTACTTCCCTCAAACCCCAATGGAATGACAGAAAAGGAATAAAAAGGTATTAATCCACAAAGACAAAGAAAGCAAGTTGTTGTTAGAGGTCGTTAAATCATAGTGACCTATATACAGTGGAAGAAAACAACGCTCAGTCCTCCTGCACCATCCTCACAATCCTTGTTATATTTATTTGAGTCCAACACTGCAGCCACTGTATCAACCCACCTTGTCAAGGGTTTTCCCCTCTTCTTTAGCAAGAATGACATCCTTCTCCAGAGAATGGTCCCTTCTGACAACATGACCAAAGTAGGGGAGACGAAGTCTGGTCTTTCTCATTTCCAAGGAGCATCCTGGCTGCACTTCCTCCAGGACAGATTTGTACAGTCTTCTGGCAGTCCGTGGTATTTTCAGTATTCTTCACCAACACCATCATTCAAAGGCATCAACTCTTCTTTGGTCTTCCTTATTCAGTGTCCAGCTTTCACATGCATATTTGGCAGCTGAAAATATCATGGCTTGGGTCAGGCACACCTTAAGTCTTCAATGTGACATTTTTGCATCTTCATGCTTTAAAGAGGTCTTTTACAGAAAGATTTGCCCAGTACAATATGATGTCTGATTTCTTGACTGCTGTTTCCACTGGTGTTGACTGTAAATCCAAGTAAAATGAACTTCCTGGCAACCTCAATCTTTTCTCCATTTATCGTGATGTTGCTTATTGGTCCAGTTGTGATTATTTTGGTTTTTTTAATGTTTAAGTGTAAGCCATACTGAAAACTACACTCTTTGATCTTCATCGGTAAGTGCTTCAAGTCATCTTCATTTTCAGTAAGCAAGGTTATGTCATCTGCATATCACAGGTTGTTAAGGAGTCTTTCTCCAATCCTGGTGCCATGTTCTTCTTCATATAGTCCAGCTTCTCAGATTATTACTGACTCCATGTGTAACAGCATACAGCTGTTCTATACAGTTAGCTGAGATAAAGAGAAGCTCATATATACTCCCCAAAAAGGAAGAGGATAATAAAAAGGGCCACAAAGAATAGCATCAACTATTCAACAGCTGTGAAAGTTTGAAGATAGCTAAGCAATGTCTTATGGATCACTGCTGATGCACTGGTTAAGTGAAAGGTCAGTGGTTTGAACCCACCAGAAGCTCCCATAAAGATTACAGTCTAGGAAACTCTATCGAATAGTTCTACTCTGTCCTATTGGTTTGCTATGAGTCAGAATCAACTCTATGGCACCTAACAAGAAGCAAAG
>NW_006921589.1:130547-131847 GCF_000298275.1 Orycteropus afer afer
GATGTGGCTGATCATGTTGAAAGAAGTATTATAGCTTGACAAGAGATGATTAATGTAGGACTATATTAGCGATACATAAACATGTATCCTCTACTTTGCAAAATTTGCTTTATGTCACCTCACCTTCACAAAAAACCTGCATTAGTAGGTTTTAGCTAACCAAAAGAACTCTGAAGAGCGCTCAGGGTTTGTTCCGCAGTGTGCTATTAAAGAGGCAGCACGCATGCTGAGCAGCAAGAGTGCTGCTGCCAAGGCTCCTTCCCCATTCCTGGGGGAACACTGTACAGATATTAGTTCTACTTCATACAAGCTGTGTGTTTATCATTTCGTTTCTGCTTTTACTATATGTTAACGTTATTTTGTGTTTCATATGTTATTTGGTATAATTTGTTATTTTTTAGGTCTGAGAATGTTCAAAAATTTTTCCCATATAAGATCTATGTAGGAGATCCTGGATAGAGTTGGAGAACAATGTGGAATAAAACTCAAAATCATTTGGAAAAATAAAAGGGGGGGACCAGGTTTGCTGGTCTGATAGAGCCTGATGGAACCACTTAGACTATGGCCCCTAGCTGCTCTTCAGGTCTGGAATGGAACCCACACCCGTGGCTTCCACCCAAACAAAAGAGAGGCATATGAGGTGAACATTTACACTAGGTAGATACACTCCTTGGAAAGAACAGTCATGGGAGAATAGAAGGGCTGTGTATGCACAGGGACATAGCTCAGGGGACAGGAATGCATGGAGGGAAGGATGCAGGGAAGAGGTAACTATGGGAAGGAAGTGGGAGAGGAACTGTTGCATTGTGGTAAATTGTAGTCAATGTCATGAGACAAGGTGTGTGTATGAACTACTGTATGGAAGTCAATTTGCTCTGTAAACTTTCACCCAAATCACAATTAAAAAAAAAAATCCCTATAAATTAATAATTACTTCTTTGTCTTACACCATTTCAGCTTATGAAAGATTTCACAGGAACACTTTACTTTCAAATAGTAGGGGAAACCTGTATGCATTATATACAAAACAAATGAAAACAACTGGACTATCCTAAACTTCAGAGGGAAGAAAGACTGTAAAAGAAAATGAGTACGATAGTAATATATGTGAACCATATGTTCACAGTCACAATAAAGTAAATACTGAATAGTGGTTTAAGCAAAAATTTTGATATGCTTATTATATTGAAAGAGAAGAACGAGGGTACAGGTGAAAAAGATGAGAGACAAAGTGTTGCAAAGGCTAACTCCTTATCCTTCTCTTTCCACAGTACAGAAATCAATAGGTAAACAGCAAGTT
>NW_006921589.1:132122-145812 GCF_000298275.1 Orycteropus afer afer
TTAAAACAAAAACAGAAGAGAAAATAAGTTTTTCTCCCTCTTCAAATTTAAATTTAATTGATACATATTTAAAGAATGTTTTCATTAACTGATGAAAAGGCTTTCCAAGAAAGCACAAGGAATTTTTATTATTTCAAAAATGATACCAAATTTCTTCATACATAAAACAGCAATCCTTTTATAGCAACACCTACTGACCACAATTATTCCAAGTTATAACCATCGAGATTCACTGAGTAAGGGATAAAAGTCTGAAGAGAAAAATGAGGACATTTTCTCATTTTTCCACATAATTAGTTTTGCTGATTTGCATATACTTCTCTCATCAAAGAGCTTGCAAAATATAACCTAAATAAATAAATGGAAGAAAAGAATGTTATAATCTGACAATTAAATGGAAAATTCTTCTTCCTTTAAAAAATATAAATATTTCCCTGCAGTTTCCATATACTGGTCTTGCCCTTAAGGTCATAAAGAAAAAAATCTATTATTACATCTTCTATATTATCCAAGAACAGCAATTATGGGTATAGCCTCCCCCTTCCTAAATCTTCTATTCTTTAAGGTAGTAACATTTCTGGCTCCTTCAAATTATCCTCTCACGCATAGTTTCAAATCTTGATCACATTACTTAGGGCATGCTCTAGTTTGTTAATGTCTCTCTTAAAATAAGCAAGCAGAATAAAACCAAACTGTAATTATGACCACCTCCCTTTCTCTAAACATATACAGTATCAATCAAAGAGAGACTGCCTTACTCAGGAGTCTTTGAATAAAGTATGTTCTAACTTTAAAAAACTGTCAATCCCCATATTTTAAACAATTCAGATACATCTCCCAGCTCTACTGTAAAGTTAGTTAATTAATTTTATTCTAATCTGGCCTAATCAGGTGTCTTCTGAACAAGAGTGCTCACCTATGAGATTGTTAAGGCTATCAAAAAGAACTGCTACTAATCCAAATACTAAAATGTTACGAATGATTTACTTTTGTAAAATATATTTGTTTTTAATAATATAAATTGGAAGAATCTAAGGCTGTCGTACACTGACTATCTGAGTTGAGAAATACACTCCTGAGTGGGAGAAAAACAGGAAGGGCAATGACATCTAGTGCTAACCACATCTACAGGAGCTTCAAGAATGTGAGCATCATGCATGCTGCAGGGAGAAGATGAAAATACCATTCTCATGGATTTCCTTATTTTCCAGAGTGATACTAAAATAAATACAAAGGTTTGTACACAGACAACGGTTTTTAAATGGTTTTTAAACTGAGGTCCAGCAAGTTCCTTAAAAGAATGTGTGTGCATTTATAATTCAACTCACTGATAATATTTTAAATTTTAATATAAATTTAATGTAGGTTAATTGTATAAGCACTATTTTGAAACTGATTATGGGCTAAAGTTTATGTTTACACTCACACTGTACCAAAAGTCACGGGCAAATGAGAAAAGAAAAAAGACAAACTTAGTACAACAGGGAAAGAGCTACCTCCTCAAGTAGAGTTGACCTTAATGATGTGGACAGAGTAAAGCTTTTGGGACCTTCAACTGCTGATGTGGCAAGACGCAATATGAGAAGAAAACACTGAAAATACCCATTAATAATGCAAGCACAGAATATACAAAGTATGAATCTAGCAAAATAGAAAGTTGTCAAAAAATGGAATAGAAGACCTATGTTCTTGGCATTAGTGAACAGAAATAGACTGGTATTGGCCATTTTGAATCACACAACCATTTTGTTGTTGTTGTTGTTACTATGTCAGGAATGACACATTGAAAAGGAATGGCACTGCATTAATTGTCAAAAAGAGTATTTCAAGATCTATACAATGCTGCCAGTGACAGAATAATGTCCACACACCTAACAAGGCAGACAAATTAATATGACTATTATTCAAATTCACACACCAACCACTAATGAAAAAGCTGAAGAAACTTAAGATTTTAACCAACTGCTGTAGTCTGAAATTAACCAAATATGCAATTGTTGTTGCTGCTGTTGTTAAGTGCCGACGAGTCAGACCTGACTCATAGCGACCCCTCCTTGGGTTTCCGAGGCGGTATCTGTAAGAGTAGATTGCCCAACCTTCCTTCTGAGGAGTTGCTGGTGGGTTTGAACCTCCAGCCTTCCGGTTAGCAATCAAGTGCCTTAGGCACTATGCTACCAGAGCTCCTTAAGATGCAATAATAATTACTGGTGATCGGAATACTAAAGTTCAAAACAAAGAAGGATTCATAGTTGTAAAATATGGCCACAGTGATAGAAAGGACACCAGATATCACACGATAGAATTTGTAAAACGAGAACAACCTATTCATTGGAAATGCCCATTTTCAACAACATAAATGGCAAATGTACACATAGATCTTGCCAGCCGGAATACACAAGAATCAAACTGACTACATTTATGGAAAGAGACAATGAAGAAGTTTATTATCATTAACCAGAATAAGGCCAGGAGCCGACTGTGGAACAGACCATCAACCACTCAAAATGCGAGTTAAAGCAGAAGAAAATGAAAACAAATCCCTAACAGCCAAAGTATGACCTTGAGTACATCCCACCTGACCTTAGAGATTATCTCAAGAATAGATTTGACACACTTAACACTAATAACCAAAGACCAGATGAACTGTGAGATGACATCAAGGACATCATACATGAAAAAGGCAAAAAAGACAGAAAATTTTTAAAAGACCAAAGTAGCTGTCAGAGAAGACTGTGAAACTTGCTCTTGAGCACAGGCTAGCTAAAGCGAATGGAAAAATGACGAAAAGAACTGAACAGAACTTCAAAAGGCAACTCAAGATGACAAAGGGAAGTGTTATAATGAAATGTGCAAAGACCTGGAGTTAGAAAACCAAAAGGGAAAAGCATGCTTGGCATTTGTCAAGCTGAAAGAATTGAAGGAAAAGTTCAAGCCTCAAGTTGCAATACTTATTAAGTATTCTATGGACAAAATACTGAACAACACAGGGAGCATCCAAAGAAGATGGAAAGAATACAAAGTTACTGTACCAAAAAGAACTGGTCAATGTTGAACCATTTCAGGAGGTAGCATATGATCAAGAACCAATGGTATTGAAGAAAGAAGTCTAAGATGCACTGGAGACATGAGTGAAAAACAAGGCTCCAGGAAGTGTTAGAACAGTAATTGAGATGTTTCAACAAGCTAATGCAATGCTGGAAGTGCTCATCTGTCTGTGCTAAGAAACATGGAAGATAGCTACCTGACCAACCCACTGAAAGAGAAGCATATACATAGCTCATTCCAAAGAAAAGTGATCTAAAAGAATGTGGAAATTATTAAGCAATATTCAGCAGCATATTGACAGAGAACTGCCAGAAATTCAAACTGGATTCAAAAGAGTGTGAACAAGGGGTATCACTGCTGATGTCAGATGGATCTTGGCAGAAAGCAGAGAATACTAGAAAGATGTTTACTTGTGTTTTATTGACTATGCAAAGGTATTCAACTGTGCATGAGGATCATAACAAATCATGGATAACACTGTAAAGAATGGGAATTTTTATTTTCTTGCTAAACTGCATAAGTTATAGAAGGGCCTGGAAAGAATTTAAGGAGCTTTGGTGGAACAGTGCTTAAGGCATCTGACTGCCAACCAGAAGGTTGATGGTTCAAACCTACCAGTTGCTCCATGGAAGGAAGATAGAGCAATCTTACTTCTGCAAAGATTCACCACCACAAAACCCAATGGTGGTCACTACAAGTTAGAATCAACTCAATGGCAATGAGTTTGGTTTGGTTATGGTTTTGGAAAGAGTTTAATGTTTTCCTGGGAAGACAAAGAATTTCATCCTGCATTCCAAAAAAAACATCTGCTAAGCCCTGGTGGCTGGTCCTGCCTCCCTGGGTGGGGTGGACTAGGCAGGTGGCTCTGGTCAGTACCCAACCCCCAAAGTGATGGACCGCTCGGCTCTCCCACTGTTCGTACCCTGTACCCTGTGACAAGGTGAGGGTGGTATCTCAAGTTTCTCCAGGTGTACACAAGGCACAGGTGATGGGTGGAGCAGGCTAGTTCCTATCAGTGTCCTATGTGTCATGGGGCTCCCAGGCCACACATAGCTGGGCTCCTGCACTGTCCACTCATAGCCACTCCTTCCCTTCCAGCAAAGCAGAAAGTAGGAAGCAAGGGGGCCTTTTCAATTGCAAGCAAATATGCCTTCTGAAGTCAACAAGAGCCTATGCCAGTCCACAGCTGAGCACAGATCCATGGGAAGCTGAGTTCAGAGCCAGGAGAGGCCATACCACACAGTTACCACCAGGAGCACAGGCCAGGCTGCTCACCTCTCTCATCCAGCAACCCTCCAGAGCTAGGCATCTCTTCTGCCACCCGCAGGCAGGGCAGTGCAGAGGCATGGTTGCCATGTGTCTCACCCACATGTAGACTTTTCCTGACATGTTATGGCTCGTGTTTTCAGGCATCCCACAGACAGACTGCTGTCTTTGACTCTCAGGACTTAAGAAGGGATCTGAGCTAGTCACAGTCACAGGACAATTATTTAGACAGCTTACCACCCCCCTGAAGGGACAAGCCTTTCCCCTTCAGTAGGCTCATTCTCTCCCTTTTGGACACCTGTTCTGCTCCTGCCAGATGACCACCCAGGCCTAGCAGAAATTCCTAGTCACTTCTTTTTTCTCCTGTTAATTTTTCTCCAAATCCAGTTCTCTTTTGTATTTGCAGCTTCTCTCAGATGTGTGCCTTTCCTTCAAAAAAGATAATTCATTCTCTCAGCCCAGCTCCTCAACATTACCTGGATGAGTCGTCTTTATTTTTATTTTCAATAAATTTCAGACACCAATTTTAAAAAAAGCAAGCAGAGCCAGTAGAGAAGTGTGTCTTTTGGACTCAGGGTCCCTGTGCTGAGAACCTCCTAGATCCTGGAGAAAGAGAGTTGTAACACTAGAGAAGGCGAGAGATGGTGAGAAGCACCGACAAGTATGACAGAGAAATGGCAGCAGCCCAATCAGGAAACTGGCATGAGAAGATACACAGGGCCTCACAGAGTGAGGCGGCCACAGCAGGTGACCCAAAGAGCACGTTCCTTCAGGCAGGAGGCTTGTTGGCAGAGTGGTGTATCCTAGGCACATAGCAGGGCCTTCCGGCAGTGGAGTAGAGTGCCTCCAGGCACATACTGGCAAAGCTAAACAGCTTTGTAACACCTGCCTGAGCAGAACAGAGGCTGGGACAAGGGCTGAGGTATTGAGGAGGGGTCTGACTGTAGGCCCAGCTGAGAAGTCCTGACTCAAGAACTATCCCAAGTCATTCCTGATTCTGAAATGTAACCTGTTACTTCCCTAATAAAAGACATAACCACAAGAAAAAAAGAAAAGGACTGATTAATACCTGTGATGGGAGCTCTGGTAGCAGAGTGTCTAAGGCATTTGACTGCTAATCAGAAGGCTGGCGGATCAAACCCACTCCTCACAAGGAAGGCTGGGCAATCTACTTCCGGAATGATACCGCCTAGAAAACCCACGGCGGGGTCGCCAAGAGTTGGATCAGACTCGAGGGTAGTGAGTTTAATACCTGTGATATGCAGGTGACACAACATTGCTTACTGAAAGTGAAAAGGCTTGAAGCATTTACTGATGAAGATCGAAGACTATAGCCTTCAGTATGGATTACACCTCAACATAAAGAAAATAAAAATCCTTACAACTGGACCAATAAGCAACATTGTGATAAATGAAGAAAAGACTGAAGTTGTCAAGGATTTCATTTTACTTGGATCCACAATCAAAGCCTGTGAAAGCAGCACTCAGAAAGTCAAATGACACATTGCATTGGGCAAAACTGCTGCAAAAGACGTTTTAAAAGTGTTAAAAAGCACAGATGTGACCTTGAAGAGGAAGGTGTACCTGACCCAAGACATAGTATTTTCAGTTGCCTCATATGCATGCAAAAGCTAGACAGTGAATAAAGAAGACCACAAAAGAACTAATGCCTTTGAACTAAGATGCTGGTGAAGAATATGAATATACCATACAGTGCCAAAAGAATAAACAAATCTGTACTGGAAGAAATACATAATGCTTTTTAGAAGCAAAGATGGTGAGACTCCATCTTATGTACTTTGGACATGTCCTTGGAGAAAAACATGATGCTTCGGAAAGCAAAGGACCAGGAAAAGAAAGAGGAAGGTCATCACCGAGATGGATTGACACAGTGGCTGCAATAATAGGCTCAGATGGGCCAACAACTGTTAAGGATGGTGCAGGACAGGGCAGGTTTCACTCTGTTCCACACAGATCACTGTGAGTTAAAACTAACTCCGCAGCACTCCCAGCTATGGCTGCTGCACAATGAAGACTCCTCTCTCCTGACCCCTCCAAGTTGTATACTTATGAAGAGTTGTTTAGGTTTACTGTCAATCTTACTTATACTAGTTATCACTTGGTAGATAGTATTTGGTAATATAGTTGGTGTACTAGTGGTCAAGTACACAGTGTATTGTTTAAAAAAGTGACACATACATTCTCCATGAAAACTAAGTAAAATAAATTGAGGCAACATAAATCTGTCTTGGAAGAAGTACAGCCAGAATGCTCCTTAAAAGCAAGAATGGCCAGATTTCACCTCAAGTGTGGTCATGTTGTCAGAAGGGACCAGTACCTGGGATAAGGGTATCATGCGTGGTAAAGAGGGTCAGTGAAAATGGGAAGAGCCGCAATGGGATGGACTGACAGAGTGGCTGCAACAGTGGGCTCCAGCTTAGCGAAGACTGTGAGGCTGGCACAGGACCAGGCTTTGCTGCCTTCTGTTGAGCACAAGGTTGCTGCGAGTTGGAACTAACTTGATGGCACCTAAGAACAACAAATTGAGTCATTAAGGCAAACTGCTATTCAACTGTGGACAAAGATTGAAAAACAATTATAAAATTCTAGAATTTAGCAATCAGACTGTTTTAAAAATAACAAAATTCTAGACATTAAACATCGTGTAAGTCTAGGTTTTATCAAATGATGAATCTAATCAGTGTACCTATATTCAAAGAAAAAAGACACTACATAAAAACTTCTGAAAACTAAAAGTTTTATGTTAAAAAAGAAAGAAACTTTATACATTCATTCATTCCATCCTTAGGCATCTTTGCTTTTAACTGAACTTTAACTGAATGTTTTTTATTAACCTATCTCTTACCAATCCTGACTGCATAAAATAAGAGATTTTAACTTTGGTTCAATGCATGAAGATTCAAAAACAAACATATGAGAAGTAATTTATGACACAATATGGATATGCCAAATTCAAAAGAATCAGTATCAAGACAGTACCACATTTCCACTACACTCACAACACACAACACTAGTTTCTGAATACAATTAAAAGATAAGGAACACACATTTGGAACTAAGTTCCCTTTAAAAAAATGACAAACTCATAAAATAAAAATGAGTGATCCATTTATCATGTCTGCCCAACCATTTAAAACACAAAGAAGTGGAAATAAATAGTGAAGATGGTCGCATAATAGGGTGAATGTAATTTATGTCACTAAATTGTACACTGAAAAATGGTTAAGATGGCAAAGTTTCTGTTAAACAATAAAACCAGTCAGAGTCAGAATTCCACTGCAACTGCCCTGTTTTTCCAGGTCTCTGAACTTTCTGCCTTTGACAGGGTGCTTTCTAAACAAGTTTCTATCACTTGCATTAGTGGAAATTATTTGCATTTTCCTTCTCTGACAGGTGTCTGCCTTATACAGGTTCTAACTTTCACAGATCTTAATATATATATTTCACAATAAAATTTTTTAATAAAGTAAAATCTAATATTTAAATCCCCAAAAGATAGAGTGCACACAACTTAGATTAAGCCAAAGAAACTCTTTGTGCTTTAGTGGCAAAATCAGCATTAAGTAAGTCCACATTCCAACATTAAGCAAAGTATCACAGCATAAGTGTATGCTAGTTTTTACAATTTAACATTGTAGGGGAATGGAGTATCTTCCTCCTGATTACTAGAATCCTGTCTGACACACAATTAGCACTCAAGTTTAGTTGTTACTATAATTTGTGTTACAATAAATAATTATTGTATCCCCACAACATGTTACCAGTGCCTGGCACTCAATGAACGTTTGTAATAAAACAATGAAAAATTCTGCCATACATAATTGAAAAATATTAAATACTTTCCTCATGTACTCTAAATTGAAACTTACTACATTGTCAAACTCTCTCACTAGATATAGTCAAGTTACAGTCCCAACAATAAACTGAAAAAGGAATTAAGATTATAAATCACTGCTCACTGTGACCTCATGAAGTCCTAAATCTCATATATCAAGCTTCAAAAGTGCATCTGACTGCAATTCACCCTAACACTAAAGAATAATTGTATATAAATAAATGAAATGCTTCTTTTCATCTGCCCAACTTTAAATAATGACAATAAAAACCGCTTAAAATTCTTGCAATTGCACATCACCATATAATGGTGTTTCAGCAACTTTGCTTGCTGAAAGTGAGGATGACTTAAGGCACCTACTGATGAAGGTTGAAGAATACAGTCTGAAGTATGGATTACATCTCAACATAAAGAAAACAAAAATCCTCACAACTGGACCAATGAGCAGCATCACAATAAATGGAGAGAAGATTGAGGTTGTCAAGGAATTCAAGTTGCTTGGTTCTACAATCGATGCCAACGGAAGCAGCAGTCAGGACATTAGACGACGTGTAGCACTGGGAAAGTCAACTGCGAAGGAACTGTTTCAAGTGCTGAGGAGCAAGGATATCTCCTTGAGGACTAAGGTGCGTCTGACACAAGCCATGATATTTCCAATCGCCTGGGATGCATGTGAGAGCTGGACAATGAATAAGGAAGACTGAAGAAGAGTTGATGCTTTTGAGTTGTGGTGCTGGCGGAGAATGCTGAAAGTACCGTGGACTGCTAAAAGAACTAACAGATCTGTCCTGGAGGAAGTGCAGCCAGAATGCTCCTTGGAAGCAAGAATGGCCAGACTTCGTCTCACCTATTTTGGTCATGTTGTAAGAAGGGACCGTTCCCTGGAGAAGGATGTCATGCTTGGTAGGGTGGAGGGTCGACGAAAGAGGGGGAGGCCTTCAAGGAGATGGATTGATATGGTGGCTGCGATGATGGGCTCAAGTATAGCAGGGATTGTGGGGCTGGTGCGGGATCGGGCAGTGTTTCGTTCTGCTGTGCATGGGGTCGCTATGAGTCGGAAACGACTCGACAGCAGTTAACAACAACAACAACAACAACACATAATGGTCAAGATGCACATAAAACTAGTAGAGCATTAAGTTACTATCTGGCCCATTTATCCATCTAAGAGAGTCCCAGTTTAAATGCACTTCCCACATAAAATAGCTGGTATTCATAGTCCAAAATCAAAAAACCAAACTCAATGCCATTGAGTCGATTCCAACTCATAGCGACCCCCATTGGGTTTCTGGGGTGATAAATCTTTACAGAAGTAGACTGCCCAGTCTTCCTTCCATGGAGTGGCTGGTGGGTTTGAACCACCAACCTTCTGGTTAGCAGTCAAATGCCTTAGGCACTACACCACCAGGGCTCCTTTGGTATTTGTAGTAGCAAAGTGCTTTTCAAATGTTATTTTTACTTTATGTAAATGCTCACTGATAGGACAACCTTTTGCTGTATTACACTAATGTTTACAGTTTCCACAATACAAATAATTCGGTCAGAAACTAATCTTTAAATCAAGTGGAATTACTTTAACATGAAGGTAATTTTTTTTTTTTTTTTTTTACTGGCACTATGGTGGCGTAGTGTCTAAGGCATCTGACTGTTAACCAGAAGGCTGGTGGTTCAAATCCACCAGCCACTCCTGTTCATTCATAATTTTAAGTCTTTTAGTAGACACAATCAGAAAGAAAGCAAAAACCAATCTGTCAGAACGTCCTGTTAGGTCTCCAAAAAAAAAAAAAAAAACACCAGTAATATAGTTTTACTGTATCTAAATCTGAAGTTTAAAGTTTCACATCACAATCTGAATTCCATCATATCCCCTGCATGAGCATCTGACAAGCATGCATACAACATGGAGCAGTCATCCAGAAAAACAGGAAAGTAAAGATTAACTCTGAATCTAGTAATACTAACAGTAAGAGAGTGGTTCAATCTATTTAAACAAAGATAATGCTAAATGGAAGATAAAGGGTCTATGACCATTCTAAACTTTAGCATTCCTGACACTGGGCACCATTTACTGAGAATCAAGCATTTTCTATGTGCATCAAAGTTTCTGAAGGGCATCTTGCAGGCCTTATTTCATATTTGTATCTCTACTGCTTAGCCCTATCATCACAAATTTGCCTTCAAAAAAAACATTCAATGAATTGTATCATCTAATGCTCACAACAACCCAAAGATACATATTATCATCTTACTACAAAGAACCAAACTAAGGCTGAGAAGATGGATCCTGCCTAAGCTGCACATCCATACACAGTAGCCTGGATGAATACTTGCCCTGAATCACAGGGTTCGTGGCAGTGTCAAAATCTGATCCCCAAACTCATATTCTTCCCATTATATCGCATCAGGTGAACAGCAAACACATACTTGCTATTAAACTCCATTATTATATTATTGGGAGCTCTAGAGGCATAATGCCTAAGGCATCTGACAGCTAAACAGAAGGTTGGCAGTTCAAACCCACCAGCCACTCCTCAGAAGGAAGACAAGGTCGCTATGAGTTGAATCAACTCAATGGCAGTGAGGTTTCTTTTTATTATTATTATTATATTATTAAACTCTTGTCCTTTATTATTGAGTTTCAATGGAAAAAAACCCTCAGGAGCTGTTTCCTAGTATCTCTGCAGTGAATGGCTGAGGGTTGTCATTCCAGTATTCATTCCTCCTTCCCAAGAATCCTAGAGTTCTGGTTTGAGAACTGTATTTCAGGATGCTTGTTGCTCCAATTAGGAGTCCCTGGATGATGCAAATGGTTAAGCAGCTCCAGAACTGACCAAGAGGTTGCTGGTTCAAGCTACCCAGAGGTGCCTCAAAAAAAGGCCTGCAGATGTTTCTAAAAGGTCATAGCCTTTGAAGTGCAGCTCTCCTCTGTAACCACAGGGTTGCCATGAAGGAACTGACTTGAAGGCAGCTGATTAGGTTTAGTTTTTTTTTTGTTGTCCCAATTCAGTTAGGGCACTCAATGACTGGTTCAGGATGGCCACGAGAACCCAATCAGAGTGAACTGCAGGACTTCAGGGCACAATGGGACAACAATGTAATTAAGGTAGTTCACAGCTCCAGAAGCTGGGGCAACCATCTTTTGATGAAGGAAACAGAGGCAACATCATTAAGCTACTGGGTAAGGTCTCAGTGAAAGCCGATCAGTAAATTCCCTTAGTTTCAAACCAAGCTGAGTCAAGTTTTGAGTTACATCCCATACATCTGAGCTGACAGAACTCTGTAAGGATGTTTCTCCGTTCAACGTTTTTTTGCATATTGTTCCTGATATATGGAATGTCCTTCTCCCCCTTGCTGGTAATCTATCTGGTAATATATCTACTGGATACCTGTCAGGTACCACACTGTGTCACTTGTTTAATAGCTCTAAGACTGAAAACAAACCTATCCTCTCCATTTTGCAGATGAGAAAACTCAAGCCATTATCCATACACACAGCTAGTAAATGGGCCAACAGTAAAAGCCAGGCTTGTCTAGCTCTTAACTACTTGGTTTTTTTTTTTTTTTTCCAACTACATTAAGCTGCCTGCCACATGGAATCCGTCTTTAAAGGTGTTTACTCAAGTCTATCAACTTCCCAATGAAGCTTTCCCTAAAGCCATTCCCCAAGCCCCCACACAGGCATACACAAACCTCCTGGACAACTCATTCATAGAAAGGAAATACTAGGATGTGCTGTTACTATATGTTTTCTTACTTGACCCCCTCAGAAGGCAGCTCTTTAGGGACAGCAGGATCCTGGCCATTCCAGAGCCTCCCACAGTATACATGGTACAGACCAAGGGAGAAGTAAATATCCTTAGAGTAACAACTAAATACAGAAATGAAGATCTATCAACTACAGATTACACCTTATCACAATCAGTAATTGCCATTATACAGAGGTATCCCTTTACATAGACTATTTCAGAAACATGAGATCTAAGAAGAACTCTGAATATATCATCTTGATATCACATGCTGTAATAAATTAAATGTTGCCCTTTTGTACTTAAAAAGGGCTACAAAGAAATGTCAGAAATCCAAAACAGCTAAATATATAGATTTTTTATTTTTTCAAACCAAGTATTTTAAATCCATCAAAAGACCTGCTTAGTAAAAGCTGGACATACATATTACATACATTTAAAAACCAATGAGGCAATTAACTTCTTTTCAGAATTGAAGTTATAGACTTTAGTCCAACAAACTCACCTAAATTTCTGGCTTGCATCTTTATTTGTAAATGAAAAGCGGCCTATCTCCTGGATACCAGGTGGCTCTATGAGTCTGCTGTAATTCAACACTATCATTAATGAATTGTCTGCTGCCGAGTTCTTCTCTGAGTCCACAATCTAAAAGTAACCTGTCAGTCACCGTCCCTGCTGGCACACAGCGGTACCACTCCGCAAAGGCCTACCCCGGACATTTTTCTTATTTATTCACTACCCAGAGAACAAGGGCTCTGCCGTGTTTATCACTGCACCTCGGGGCCTCACACCGAGCCCCACAGGAATTCAGTCAATGTCTGTCGAGGACGTAACAGTCACGGGAGACTAATAATGCCTCTTTGACCAACCTAAAAAAAAAACGGACACTTCCGGGCATGTGCTGCCTTTTCCAAACCTTTAATAGATTCTCCCAGGCGTTACGTATTTTGCCTCAGTGTTAACTGATCTTAAAATCCAAAGGTGTGAGGGTATTTAGTAACTACCACCTCATCGATAATCCACCAACTCTGAATCCAAAATAACCAGCACATAACAGCGACTTGTCAGCTTCGACTCCATCCGCAACCGTTCCAGATGCAACTTCAAAGCGACTATAATCTGACCAAAATAAAAGGTGATGAGGCAAAAAGCGAGAACTAGAAACCACACGGGTCACTGGACACGGCAGGCTCGGTTCTTCTGAACGCTCCCGGCCGTCTCTGCATACGGCCAGGCCTCCAGCGTGCGGCCCGAGACGGCACACACGCCGCCTCCGGAGTCCGGTTCGCACCACACATCGGCACCTCATTTCCATTCAAACTTTCCCGGAACTCCCCAGGACGCTCTCCGGAACCTGGCGCCGGACCCGCGACCTCCTCCCGTCTGCTTCTCCGCCGGCCCTCCTCCATCAATCGGCTGCAACTTTCTCCCCGGATCGCAGCCCCGACAGGCTGGCATGTCAGCCCCGCCACCACTCCCACACGCCGGCTTCCTCCGCGTTACCCAAGGACGCTCACCCGACGGGAAGAAGCCCAGGCGACGCGCCCAGTGGCCGACCCCGCAGCGCCCGGCAGGTGCCTGGCTGGGGACCACTGAGAGGCGGGGCACACAAAGGGCCCGCACGCTCCTCCCCGCCTCCTCCGGGCTCCCCGCAGCTCTGCTCGCCGGCGCCGGGAGAGGGGGCCGAGGAGCGCGGCCGCGGCCGCGACGACGACCAGCGATGCTCGCCCGGCGGCCCCTCCCCGACCCCAGCCCCACCCACGCCGGCAGCCGGGAG
>NW_006921589.1:146347-215857 GCF_000298275.1 Orycteropus afer afer
AGCGCGCGCCGCCTGCGCCGGACCCGGCTGCCGCGGCTCGGCTCTGCACAGCTGGGCGCGACTCGGCGCGGACGCTGAGGAGCGCGGTCTGACGGGCCACACCAACCGGCCCAGCCGGGACAACTGCCGCCGCCGCCACCGCCGCCACCTTCCCGACTTCTCCTGAGGGGAAAAGACGAGGAAGGGGGACGGCAAGAGGAGGCCCGCCCCGGGCGGCCGTAGGCCAAGTGTGGACTGGCGCCCTCTGCTGGCCAGGAGGAGTCACTGCGGCCTGGGTTGGGGCTGGGACAAAGTAGGGAAGACACAGTATGTTGTTGTTATGTGCCCTCGAGTCAGATCCGACTCATAAGCGACCCCTCCTTGGGTTTCTGAGGCAGTATCACTATGGATTTTAAAAACCATACTCCCATAGAGTCCATTCCGACTCACAGTGACCCTATAGGAAAGAGGAGAACTGCCCTATAGGGTTTCCGAGGCAGTAAAATCTTAAGGAAGCTGTCACATCTTTCTTCCGAAGAGCAACTGGTGGGTTCAAATTGCTTACTTTTGGTTAGCAGCTGAGTGCCTTAACCACTGTGCAACCAGAGCCCCTTATTATAGACAATTAGAGACAACAGAGATGATTGTAACCCAAAAGCGGTTGTCTTCCAGTTGATTAGAACTCAGATCAACCCTATAGGGCAGAGTAGAACAACCTCATAGGGTTTCCAAGGCTGTAATCTTTACTGGAGCTGAACTCCACACGAACAACTTGGGTTGCGTCATTCTTAGTTGTGGGTGTGCCCTGGGCATTGTAGAATGTTGAACAGCATCTCTGGCCTCTACCCTTTCACTAGAGGCCAGTGGCACCCTCCACACCACTCCCCTTCCAGTTGTGACAACCCAAAATGTCTCCAGACATTGAAAAATGTCCAGGACAGGGGAGAGGCCTGGGAAGAGGTGAGGTGCGGGAATCACCTGATTGAGAACTACTGCTTATGGAAACCCAGATCATTTATGGCAAGAACCTTCCTGTTAGTCCAGTGGGGCTCTAATGTTACCCACTCAGTGAGGCTGTCCCCATCAACCTATCGAATGTCCCACCATCCCTGTCCACAAAGTCACTCTCCATCAAATATTTTCTTCATAAAAATACCGCTTGCCATGTAGTCAGTTCCGAGCCCTGGCGACCCTGTGTGAGTCAGAGTAGAACCGTGCTCCGTAGGGGTTCCCATGACTGCTCTTTCAGAAGTAGTCACAGGCCTTCCTTCCAAGGCCTCTCTGGGTCTGAGCTGTTTGAAATACCATTATCTTGATTGGTGTTTGCTGTGTGTTGTCTGAGTGCTCTCTTTAGGCGGAGAACAGCAGAGGCCCAGGAGTCTATTTGCTCCTCTATACACCATACCTCCCAGAGCTGGAACCTCTTCCATTTCATGGAATTAACACATGAAATACCACACTTCATCTTCGCAACCACCCTTTCAGTGTTGTTCTTCATGTTTTCCAAATCAGGAAGCTGAGGCTGTAGAGGATTGAGTAGTTCACGGGGAGACATCCTAAGTGGGTAAACTGGGATTCCAACCCAGACTATGAGGCTCCAGACCCAAATCTCATCACTGCATGAATCTGTCAGCCAGAGACCCCATCCCAGCCGCATTCCCCAGAAGACAGCAGGGCTCATGAAATGTGGAGCTGAAGGTTCAAAGGCGAGCAGCTACACCAAAACCCTCCACTCATGTCCAACTCCTGGTCACTCCATGCCACATAGGGTGGTGCCAAGAGCAAGGCATTGTTTCATTCTGTTGTACTGTTTGTTGTCATTGTTAGGTGCTGTCAAGTCTTCTCCGACTCTTAGTGACCCCATGTACAAAAGAATGAAATAATGCCCGGTCCTGTGCCAGCCTCACAATCCTTGCTGTACCTGAGCCCATTGGGGCAACCACTGTGTCTATCCGTTAAGGGTCTTCCCCTTTTTCAGTTGTACTGTATTTGAGCTTAAATTCTGAAGCATTTGGTTTGTGGAAGGCTGCAGTCTACCATAGGACCTTTAACTCCATTTGAGTCTTGACATAAGTTCAGGTGCTGTTTGACCAACTTCTGACCATTAAACCAGCAACGTGGCTATGCGTGGACAAGTCAGGGCAAACCTAGGGAGAGGCAGTTTGCCCTCAGGAAGAGTGTGGTTACAAGCAGGTTATTGCTCAGACAGAGAACTAGAGGCCTTGCCTGGGTGTGTCCTTAGCCAGCCTTGTGGCCCTGACTCAGGCTGTGAGGTCATGAGTGGTAATCTGGACCACCACATGTCTGAGTGGCCAAGCCCCAGAACCAGTCCTGTAACCCTTCTCAATCTTCAGTTACATATGTAGGCCAGTCATGGTCTTTTCCCCAATTTTGTGGTCGCGCCTGTGACAGCAATGAATTGTTCTGCCACCGATCATGATTTTGTAATGATTCCCTTTGTTTCAACCATATGTAATAGCCCCATGGCCGTGACTCAGCAGACTCCATTCAGTTTTCTGTACAGTGTACATGCTGATGGTTTCCCTCATCCTGGATGATTGTCTTTGTTTTATCTTTGTCCTGTCCAGGGCTTAATAAAAAGGTCTCTACAGAACATGTTTGAATCTGGGGCCCCTCTTTCTATTGCAGTACATAGGGTCACTATGAGTTGGAACCGACTTGATGGCATCTAACAACAACAACAATCCTTACAGAGGCAGACTGCCACATCTTTCTCCTGTGGAGTGGCTGGTGGGTTTGAACCACCCAAGTTTCGGTTAAACAGTGGAGTGCTTACCCACTCTGCCACAGGGGAATGGGAAAACGGGACTAGATCCAGGTTTCCTAATTGCCAAAGCCAATGAAAGTGAGGGATGAGTCAACCAAGTGTGATTTAATATCCCTATGACACTATTGGGAGCTCTGGTAGCATAGTGCCTAAGACACTTGACAGCTAACCAGAAGGCTGGTGGTTCAAACCCACCAGCTACTCCTCAGAAGTAGGATGGGGCAATCTACTTCCATAGTGATACTGCCTCGGAAACCCAAGGAGGGCTCACTATGAGTCGGGTCCAACTCAAGGGCACATAGCAACAACAACAACATGACACTATTGCCACTCCTCGGAAGGAAGGTGGGGCAATCTACTTCCATAGTGATACTGCCTCAGAAACCCAAGGAGGTGTCACTATGAGTCAGGTCCGACTCAATGGCACATAACAACAACAACATGACACTATTGGAGCTCTGGTAGCGTAGTGCCTAAGGCACTTGACTGCTAACCAGAAGTCTGGTGGTTCAAACCCACCAGCCACTCCTCAGAAAGAAGGTTGAGCAATCTACTTCCATAGTGATACTGCCTGGGAAACCCAAGGAGGGGTCGCTATGAGTCACGTCTGACCTGAGGGCACATAACAACAACAACAAGAAGAAGACACTATTGGGAGCTCTGGTGGCATAGTGCCTAAGGCATTTGACTGCTAACCAGAAGGTCAGTGGTTCAAACCCACCAGCTACTCCTCAGAAGGAAGGTTGGGCAATCTACTTCTGTAGTGATACCACCTCAGAAACCCAAGGAGGGGTCGCTATGACTTGGACCTGACTCCATGGCAGTGAGTTTGGTTTTTTTTTTTTATGACACTATTAATAACAATCAGTATTTTGAAAGGAACAGACAGATGTGGGATTAGTCAATTGTTTTGTTTTGTTTTACATTTTGTTATGAAAAATATCACGTATCTACAGAAGTGGAAAGAACTGTGTAATAAACTCCCATGAGCCCATTGCCCACCCTCAACCATTATCAGCTCACGACTAATCTTGTTGGATCTGTGTCCCCACCCATCCACCCTTCTATTATTTTGATGCAAATCCTACACAGGGTATCATTTCATTTGCAAGTATTTCAGTTTGTATCACTAAACATAAGAACTTTTTCTTTTTTAAGCGAAATATCATTGTTGGTGGCGGTGGTTGCTGTCCAGTCTGCTCCTCTCATGGTGCCTTATGGGTAACAGGATGAAATGCCCCCTGGTGCTGTGCCATCTCCATGATCTTTGATATGTCTGAGCCCATAGTTGTGTCCAACGAGGAGTTCCCTGACTACCTAACCAGGCAGTGTTTTGTTCTGCTGTGAATAGGGTGGCTATGAGTCGGAGTCGACTCAACGGCAGCTGACGACTACTTACCGTGATGTCCTTTTGTTGGGATTGGTCTTTCCTGGTGACATGTCCAAAGTAAGCAAGGTGAAGTTTCTGCCTCCTCACTTGGAAGGCACACTCTGGTTCCATACCATTCAAAAACCAAACCCACTGCCATCAAGTCAATTCTGACTCATAACAACCCCCTTTGGGTTTCCAGGTGGTAAATCTTTATGGAAGTAGATTGCCCCATCTTCCTTCTGAGGAGTGGCTGGTGGGCTTGAAAAATCTATACCATTAGCGCAGCTGCAAATTTAACTAATTCCTTAATATCATCAAATATCACACCAGTGTTCAAGTTTCCAGTTATCTCGACAGTGTTTAAAAAGGATTTTTTACAGTTTGAATCTACACATTGCAGTTGGGTGATAGTCCCATACAGTCTCTTTTATTCTATGGGTTTCCTTTCCATCCTTATTTTTTTTCCCCTTGTAATATATTGATTTTAAGAACTGGTTCCTTTTTCCTACACTTTTCCACGTTGTTGTTAGGGGCTGCCAAGTCACTTCTGACTCACAGCGACCCAGTGTACAACAGAACAAAACACTGCCTGGTCCTGCATCATCCTCACAATCATTGCAATGTTTGAGCCTGTTATTGCAGCCATTGTGTCAATCCATCTTGTTGAAAGCCTTCCTCTTTTTTCCAGACCCTTATACTTTACCATAGGGTTTCCTTGGAAATCCTATAGGGCAGTCCTATTCTGTCCCTAAGTTTGAATAGACATGATAGCAGTGGGTTTGGTTTTCAGTTTTTTGGTCTACTTGACCAAGCACAATATCATTCTCAAGGACAAGTCCCTCCTGATAACATGACCAAGGTACGAGAGATGAAGTCTCGCCATCCTTGCTTTCAATGATGAAAGTACAGCGTTCTGGCTGTACTTCCTCCAGGACAGATTTGTTCTTTCTGCTGGCCATCCGTGGTATATTCAATATTCTTCACCAGCACCATAATTCAAATGCATCAGTTCTTCTTTGGCCTTGCTTATCAATTGTCCAGCTTTCAAATGCATATAGGGCAATTGAAAATACCATGGTTTGGCTCAGGCACAACTTAGTTTTCAAAATGACATCTTTGCTCTATAATATTTTAAAGAGGTCTTTTGCAGCAGATTTGCCCAGTGAAAAATGTCGTTTGATCTCCTGACTGCTGCTTCCATGGGCAGCGATTGTGGGTTCAAGTAAAATGAGATCCTTGATGACGCTAACCTTTTCTCCATTTCCCATGGTCTATGTCATTTAGCCTGTTCCTCTGTCCTCTCTGTTTCCTGAAAACTGGTCATTGGATCAGGTTCAAGTTTGTCATTTTCTGCCAACACTTTATTTCATCATATTCTTCCATCAGTAGGCATATAATGGAGGATTGTCCCTCTTTTAATGACATTAGCAGCCATTGTTGATTAATGTCTAAATCGATAATTCATGGAGGCTTTCAAAATGGCGGTATCCTACTTCTGTCATTGCTTCTTCCTTTACCCCTGAAATAGTTTCTAAAGGAAAACCGCCCCATTCTACCATTTGGTACAGTTCATGTCAGAAAGGCAGCATGCATTTGAGTCCCTTTCTTCACAAATTTTCAAAATAATGTGTGGTTCCCTAGCATCTTCCAATGGTGATCAATATTTTGCTGTGTCATTATGAATTCAGGGATTCCATCATCTTTAATACATTTCACATCACTGATGGTCAAATGATGTCATCATTGGCCAGTGGGAACCTCTTAGAGTTGGCCCTTGAGCTTTTTGACAAGATCCTGGACTGGAGGCCTTCTGGAGTTCCATTCCAGCAGACTCTGGGCTATTTAGGCGAGAACAGTCCTGAAATGTCCAGTCCCATACCGATCAACAGGGAAGGCTTAGTGACTGGCCCCACTCTGGCTAAATATATGATGTCAGTCAATTTCTTATTCATCACCAACAAGCGCACTTATCCCCCAGCCAACAGCTTACTTACTTGTTTCTATATTTGTAGCGCTCACTTGTTTCTATGTTCTCTGATTGTTCTTCTCTCCATGGTCTATCGTCTGATAAATTCCAAAATCAGAAGGTGTGACGGGAACACCTTGTGCACACAATTTGATGAGTGGTGGTTTTATTATTGTGTTTGTTGTTGTCAAGAGGCAGGAGAAGATATTTCCAACTTATGGATCTGTAGGAAGGTGAAGTTCAGGTGAAGTCCAAGATGTTTTCCTCAAGTGAAGCCCAAAATATGTGGTCTGCCTTGGTTGACTTTTTCTTACCACGTGTAATATCAAAGTAGGTTTCTACGTTAACCCCAGAGAGGTCTGCTGTACCAAACAAGACTGTTTATTTACTCTACTTCCATAATGCTCACAACAATGCCAGGAAGGTGTTATTACACCCATTTTATACATGAGGAAACAGCCTGGGAGAGGCTGGTGTGCCCAAGATGCCGCTGCCACTGAGTCACGAAGCCAGGATCCAAGCCAAACTCGTGACCGCATTCTGACCCTGCTAACTGGATTTTCAAAGCAGAACCAGGCTCCTGAGGTGTTAGCCCAGCAGCCTGGGTGATGTTTTCTAAAGGCAAATGCAGTCCAGGCCTCCCCAGGTCCCTCCTGTTGCTTGAACCCTGTCAGTGCCGTTGCCTTACTCTTTTCATCATCAGTGCCCATCAAGTCCATTCCAGCTCTCCGTGACCCCATGTGTGCAGAGTCATGGCTCCATAGAGTTTTCAAGGCTGTGACCTTTCAGAAGCGTATCCTCAGGACTGTCTTCCAAAGCACCCCAGGGTAGTTTCAAACCAACAACCTTTAGGCTAATAGCCAAGCACTTAACTGTTTGCACTACTGAAGGACTCCTTCATTATTCTTAGGATGAAAGAAAGCCTCAGAGCGCCCAGAAGCCCCTCACAGGTAGCCTCTTCCCTTTCCATCTTCCTGGCCCTGCACCTCACATTCTCCTGGCGTCACCCTAGCTCCCTGCTGCCCTGCTCCATCCCCACTCTCCTCCCATTTTTTTTTTTTATATTCTCCTTGCTTTTCCTGTCCAAGAGCCTCTTTCCCTTCTTCTTCCCTCTCTTCTTTCCCTTCTCATCCCTCTGATCTAGCTCAATATCTGTTCCTTGGGGATCCTTGCCTGACCTGCCTATCTAACCAGGCCAGACCCCGTAACAGAGGCTCCTGGCTCACTGTGGCCCTTCTAGCCATGGGCTTTGTGACTCTCTCTTTTGTGCCACTTGCTACTACTTCCCATTGCCCTGTGCTTTTTTCCCTGAGGCTCCCTCATGCCCGTCTACACCACTGGCTTCATCGGGGAAGGGACCCAGTTCTGTGTTTGCTTGCCCTCATTTCTCCAGCACTTAGCATGGGGCCTGGCTCTTAGAAGGGGATCAGGAATATCGGATGAGGAAACGAGTGAGTGGAGCAGTGAGGAGCCAGAGAAGAAAGCTTCTCTCAATCCTCCACAGTAGGCTCCGCACTCTGTTCCTTGTTGTCGCTGCCATATTGGCTCCAGAATGACTACAGTTCTGTCAAAGCTACAATCATTTCATTAAGAAGCTTGGAAATTCTGAAATCAAACCTCTGACAATAGGAATCTAAAACCTCCCCAAATGCTGACTGTCTTGCCTAATGTCTCCTGTCTGTCTTATCACCCGGAGTGAGTCAGAGAAAAATGTCTTGAACAAACCCTAGTGTTTGGAGAGGCCTCACAGAGCCAGCAAGCCACCCGCCAACTCATGCTGGGCCACTCCACCCTCTCCGCCTGTCTCAAGGCCCAGAGAGGAGGCCCCTCTGTGGGTGTACTTGAGAGCACAGCAGGACATGGGCAAGGACAAATACCACAGCATGGTCAGTGGTGGCTTTGTGCTGGAAGCATTTGATTGAGGAGAGGAAGGCAGGTCCAGTGGGGGTGAGAGGCAGGAGGGCTTCCCATTTATGTTGTTAACAACCATCAAGTAGGTCCCCAACTCACGGTGACATCATGAGCAGTGGGATCGGACCCTTGTGATCATAGGATTTCCACTGGCTTATTTTTGAAAATAGATCACCAGGCCTTTTTTCCTAGTCTATCTTCGTCTAGAAGCTCTGCCGAAACCTATCATGGTCATAGCAACTGCAAGCCACTGCTGACAAATGGGTGATGGCTGCCCCATGCGTTGGCCTTGAGTCGAGCCCAGGTCTCCCTGCATGGAAGGCAAGAATTCTACCACTGAACCTTCCTCCCAGCACCAACTTTCAATCATGCAAACCTGGGTTGTTGTTGCTAGGTGCTGTGGACTCAATGTCTATTCAGAGTGACCCCATGTGATAGAGTAGAACTGCCCCATTAGGGTTTTCTAGAGTTTAATGTTTACAGGAGCAGATTACCAGATCTTTCTTCCAAGGAACTGCTAAACTGCTGGGTGGATTTGAAAAGCCAACCTTTTGGTTAGCAGTTAAGTGCTTAACCATTGCACAACCTGAATTCCTCATTCATAGGGTTGCCAGCTTGAATTTCTGGTAGTTCCCTGTTGATGTGCTGCTGCAACCATTTTAGCATTGACTTCAGCAAAATCTTACTTGGATGTGATATTAATGATTTTGTTCCCTAATTGCTGTCTTGTATTAGATCACTTTTCTTTGGAATGGGCACAAGTATGGCTCTCTTTCAGTCAGTTGGCCAGGTAGCTGTTTTCCAAATTTCTTGGCATAGATGAGTGAGCACTTCCATTTGTTGGAACTGTTCAGTTGCATCCGTTTGTTGAAACATCTCCACTGCTATTCTGTCAAATCCAGGAGCCTAGTTTTTTGCCAATGCCTTCAGTGCCAGTTGGAGTTCTTACTTCAATACCATCAGTTCTTGATCATATGCTCCTTCCTGAAATGGTTGAACATCAACCAATTCTTTTTGGTACCGTGACTCTGTGGATTCCTTCCATCTTCTTTTGATGCTTCCTGCATCAAATCCTTTCTGCATTAATATCATGTGCAAGTAAACTTTGGCTGAAGATAATTAAAAGATGATTGCAGCACTACATTGATAGAGAACTGCCAGAAATTCAAGACAGATTCAGAAAAGGACATTGCAATACAGTGATTTATTTGGTGTGGCCCTTCTACCCATGCTCTTTGTGACTCTCACCAAATGACAGGGGAGACTATGTGAATATGAGGTGCTTGTGGCCCACCCAGGGGACTGGATAGTTTGCTAATAATGTAAATAAGGTACATGGCACCTTGTGGGAGTGGGACTGTGCAAATAAGGTGTATGGAACCCTAACATGAGCATTGGTCAGTTTTGCCATCTTGCTAGGCTTAAAATGAGCCATCCTAGAAATGGAAAAGAAGATCTCACTACCATCAAGAATGAATGTGTCCTTGGACCTGAGATCCCTGCACTGAGATGATAGAAAGACTGTAACAGCAGGGGCAATAGACCAGCATGAAACAGAGTGGTGGGCTTCCCAACCCACAGAGCGATAAAGCTGAGTGCCTTTGGACAGGAGGCTTGATGGCAGAGCAGGGTGCCTCTCTGAGCACCTTTTGGCAGAGCTAAAAGAACTTTGTAACACTTGCCTGAGCAGAGCAGAGGCCAAGGCCAGAGAGAAGTGTGCACACAGCATGGCTGAGAAGAAACTGTCTTGAGTGAAGAACTGTATCATGAGTCATTTCTGATCCTGAACTGTAACCTGTTACTTCCTTGGTAAACCCCATACTCATGAGTATTGTCTGTGAGTTCTGTGTGGCCATTGCAACGAATTACTGAAACCAGCATAAAAATAGTGAGTGCTGTGGGAGGGATGGTTCTTGTCAGAATTGGCAGAAGGGTGACAGAGTGGTGACATGTCTGACCTCCGCTTCATAGGAAACAGCCTTTGGCTGTTGGTGTTCCTCTTGAGTCTCTCTCCCCCTTGTGAAGTGAGAGGGGTTCAGATGCTGCCCCGCATGCCTTTTTTGCAGACATGCTGATGTCAGAAGGATCTTGGCTGAAAATATAGAGTAACAGAAAGATGTTTACCTGTGTTTTACTGGCTACGCACAGACATTGACTGTGTGGATCATAACAGATTATGGAGAACATCAGGAAGAATGGGAAATGCAGAACACTTAGTTGTGCTCAGGCAGAACCTGTACATGGACCAAGAGGCAGTCATTCAAACAGAGCAAGGGGATACTTTGTGATTTAAAATCAGGAAAGGAGTGCACCCACCTTGGTTCGGTTTCACCAAACTTACTCAATCTGTGTGTTGAGCAAATAATCCAAGAAGCTGGACTACATGAAGAATAACATGACATCAGGTTTGGAGGAAGACTCTTTAATAACCTGAGATATGCAGATGACACAACTTTGCTTGCTGACATTGAAGAGAACTTGAAGCATTTACTGATGAAGATCAGAGACAACAGCCTTCAGTATGATTACACCTCAACATAAAGTAAACAAAACTCCTCACAACTTGGCCAATAAGCAACATCATGTTAAATGAAGAAAAGACCAAAGTTGTCAAGGATTTCATTTTACTTGGATGCACAATCAATGCCCATGGAAGCAGCAGTCAAGAAATCAAACAGTGTATTTCACTGAACAAATCTGACGCAAAGAAACCTCTTTCTAGTATTAAAAAGCAAAGGTGTCACCTGGAGGACTAATGTGCCCCTGACCCAGGCCGTGTTATTTTCAATAGCCTCATATGCATTCAGAAGCTGGACAGTGACTAAGGAAGGCTGAAGAGGAACTGAGTCCTTTGAATTGTGGTGTTGGTGAAAATGTTGAATATGCCATGGACAGCCAGAAGAACAAATCTGTCTTGGAAGAAGTACAGCCAGCTGCTCCTTAAAAGCAAAGATGGTAAGACCTCATCTCTTGTACTTTGGACATATTATCAGGAGGGACCAGTCCCAGGAGAAGGACATCACGATTGGTAAAGTCGAGGGTCAGAGAGGAAGCAGAAGACCCTCAGCGAGATGGATAGACAGGGTGGCTGCAGTGATGGGCTCAGACAGAGCAAGGACGGTGAGGAAGGTCAGGGCCGGGCTGCAGTGATGGGCTCAGACAGAGCAAAGATGGTGAGGAAGGTCAGGGCCAGGTAGTGGTTCCTTCTGTGGTCCACAGGGTCTCTGTGAGTCAGAGGTGACTTGATGGCACCTAACAACAACACCAGCACAACAGCCAAGGCTGTTGGATCTTCCTTTGCCTCGGGCCCCTTCTGGTGCTGGGAAGCTGATCTTGTTTCTGCAGAGGAATTACATGACAGCAGGAAGCCTTCGCGACCTGGGAAGACTGGAGCTCTGCGTTTTCCATTTCTATTGGCAGTCTCCCTTCCCCATGGTGTGACTTTTTCCGGCCTTTGGCCCAGGAACCAATGGTAATTGTTATGGCCTACTTAAGTCAGGCAAAAGGAAAGTAGTGTTGGCCCCATTAACTCCTCTGGCCCCAGCGGGGTTTGTGGAATGAATAATCACAAGGCCTCGGGCATAAAGCGCTGTGGAAATAATGTCCAAGTCTATTTTCTTTTTCCTTTTCTTCTTTTGATAGTGCCTTCCCTCACTGTGGTTTGATTATTTTGAACATTGCTTCCTGGCTTGCTTTTGAAAATGCAAGAAGCCGTGAAACAGAAAAAGAAGAAGGGGAAAAAAAATACTTCCAGAGAGCAAGCAGTTGGAGCATGCTTCCTGGACACGTCGGGTGGCTTTTGGGTCCTCGCTGCAGAGGGTGGGAAGGACAAATAGACATCTACAGAAGGGACACATTTCCCTCAGCACCTGGCTGCAGGGCGGACGAGGTCACCTGGCCTCCTTCCTGCGACTGGAGCGGAGAGAAAGGGAAGCTGCGGGCTTGTCTTCCAGCTGGCTGTACCACAGGAACACGTGTGATTGGGCTTCACTTTAGTGTGCATTGCAAAAGCCAGACCAAACTCGCTGCTGTCAAGTGACCCCGACCCATAGCAACCCTTCCTTGGGTTTCTGAGGCGGTATCTCTAAGTAGATTGCCCAGTCTTCCTTCTGAGGAGTGGCTGATGGGTTTGAACCTTCTGGTTAGCAGTCTAATGCCTTAGGCACTAAGGCACCAGAGTGTTTTTTACAAATTGAAGTTTTGAGGCAACCTCATGGCCCACTTAAGTCAGGCAAAAGGAAAGTAGTGTTGGCCCCGTTAACTCCCCTGGCCCCAGGGGGCAACCCTGTGCTGACAGAATCGACCAGTGTCATTCTTCTAACAAAGCATGTGTCTCTGTGTCACATTTTGGTCATTCTTGAAATAATTGAACACTTTTTCACAATGCCATCATGCACTTAATAGACTGAAGTCTAATGTAAACATAACTTTTATATGCACCGGGCTACCCTTTATTGCGATGTTCACTTTACCGCGGTGGCCTGGAACCGAACCGTGATATCTCTGAGGAATGCCATTGCTGGATTCCCTTACACTGTCATTTCTGAGCTTTGTCTCATGGTGAAATTCCAGGCCCTCGGAGCAGGGACCCGGTCTTGACCTTCAGTGCGCTGCATGGAGAAGGTGCCCCATGAGTGCACTCCAGCTGAGGCGCTGACCTCAGGTCAGCCAGGAGCCCAGACCCACTCCAACTGGTCTTCCTTTATCTGTGTATCGGGAAGGCGTTTTGGGGATTTCAGAGGGAAACTACAAGTAGCTTTGAGCCTTCATTTATATATTCAGTAAGTGTGTATTGAATATCTGCTGTCTACTGGGCACTACACCAGACACTGCGGAGTCAGCAATGACCAAGCCAAAGTCTCTACTCTCCTGAAGGTAGTGTTCTCATAAGAGAGAGGACAGAGAATAAACATGTCACAAAAGTGGACCAGGGTCCCTTGGTAGCACAGGTTTTTGGACTAACTGGAAGGTTGGTGCCTCAGATGAAGGGCCTGGCGAACTGCTGCCACAAAGTTTACAGCTACGAAAACCTTATGGAGCCGTGCTACTGGGTGGCACGTGGGCTCTCCAGGAGTCAGAAGCAACCCTCTGGCAGTGGGTTTGGTTTGGGCTTGTCAGTGGACCAGCTGATGCTGAGTGCTCTAATGGAAATGAGGCAGTGGGAGGGGATAGAACAAGACAGAAGAGGAAAGTGCTGGGTGGTCAGCACAGATGCAGGGATAGAGGAAGCAGGGAGAACTCCGAGACTTGTAATTATATCAGAAATCACAGGGAAAACGAGCTGTCCTGGAGACCCTGCAGCCAAGCGGCCTCCCCTCTTCTTCAACGAGTTTGTGCCAGCATCAGGACTCCTGGGCTGCCCCCTGGCTGCCTGGGCAGAATGTGAGTCAGAGTCCTCAGATGCCAAGGGAGAGAGAAGAGGTCCGCTTCGCAGAGGAGGGGAGAGTCCCAGGGTAAGAAACATTCCATTCACGTTGTCAATGGAACCTTGTTCTTGGTGTTGCTCAAGAGAGAAAGGGAACCTTCCTTTCTGGTTCCGGGGAAAGAAAGGGGCCCCTGTGGGGAGAGAAACCTGCTCTAGTTATCAGAGAAGAAACACCAGCAGGGCTTGCTGAGCCTCCAGCGAAGGCAGACGGGCCCTGCCGACCACCCTCCATGTTGATGCGGTCAGAGAGGCCTTTTCAAAGTGGGCCTCTGAAAAACTCCCCCGTCCTTTCTGTTTCTCTCAGCAGACAAGTAATGGCTCGTTACACAATGTGGGGTGAACGAGCCCAGAGTGATCCCCTTGGGCCCAGGTGACTGATTTTCCATTGTGCCTCACCCCCTGAGAAGGGAGCCATGGTTAATACTCCCACACCAATGACTAACGTTTCCTGTACTAATCACCAGCCGTAGTGCAAAGTACTTTCCATAGAGTAACTCTGTTAATCTTCACAGCCACATTTGGAGGGCAGTTTAATTGTTATGTCCATTTTGCAGACGAAGAAATTAAGGATCCCAAGCAGTAGACACTCCCAAAGTCTTGGGGATTTGAAGGCTGGTGTTTGGACTTCAGGAGCCCTGGTGGTACAGTGGTCAAAGGTCTTGGCTGCTAATTGAAAAGTCTTAAGTTCAAATCTACCAGCTCCTCCAAGGGAGAAAGATGTGGCAGTCCGCTTCTGTAAGGATTGTAGCCTTGGAAGCCTATGGGGCAATTCTACTCTATCCTATCAGGTCAATATGAGTCCGAATTGACTTAACAGCAATGGGATGCTTTGAACCCAGTCAATGGCACCATGGAAGAAAGGCCTGGTGATCTGTTCACATAAAGATTAAAAGTCACAAGGCTGCCGCTCTCCACTCGGTCCTCCTCTGAAGCAAACCTGACCCTCCCTGAGAGCAGGAGGAGTGAGGACACTTTCCCAGTCTTGCTCTGGGTTCTAGGGGTGCAAACACCCTGGCCTCATTTAGCCTGAGAGTTTTGCTTCTGACGACACCACCCTGTCCCCACAGCTTCAGGCTCAACTTCACTCTAGAAGTTATTCAGATGAGGGAAATCACCTGAAAAGGTACCGCTCCATCTCCCGTAGTGAGAATGTCCCACACATTCATCTAGGTAACCTTGCTGGTCCAGATTTGTACAAGCAGAATGTGCACAGAGCCATCTACGGTAAGTGCTTCCCCGGGGAAAGCCCCTGGAGCAGGTGTCCAGGAACCTGCCACAGCCTTTTCACCACTGGATAACCTAACGGTTCTATTGCTCGTCAGCATCCCAGGCCTGGAGCTGTTCATGATTCAAAAACCAAGGAAAAGGATTGAACAGAAAATGAGCTTAGCACAGCTCTGGGCATCGCCATAAGCTATCATCGTTCTTGTCATTTTAAGTACATGTGTTTAATGCCCTTTTGTTCATTAGCTCTGTATTGCTTTTCAGGGACCACGTCAACCACAACTGTAGCTTAGCTGCAATTTTCTAGAAGCTGCTGTGAGCCTGTGTGCTCTGCTGCCCTTTGACCCAAGTGCTGCTGTGCTTGGATTGGTTGAAATCACTTGTGGTCTAAATGGTCCCCAAGGAAGCCAGTCATGTGCACAGACAGCTATATTTTCTTGGTCAAGAACAGTTTGATTTGTTCTTTGTAAATCTCTGATAATGTCCAGTTCAGTAGATTCTGCAGATGAAATGTCCCAACACATGTAACCAGAGAAAGAATGGAAACCATGTGGTCACTTATTGTTGTATTTGGGAGAGGAAGTGGTGTGTGTGTGGGTGTGTGTGTGTTTAGGAAGTGGTGTTGGGTTGAATCAGCCCTGGACCTCCTATGTGTGCCCTACGTTAAGGACAGTGTGGTGTGCTTGTTATGAACACAGCTTTGAGTAAGTCCGTCTGGGTCGTAAGTAGTTTGAGCAAGTAACTTTACCTTTATATGCCTCAGTGTTGTCACCTGTAAAATGGGGATGATAATATTACCTATTGCGTAAGTTTGCTGTAAGAAGTGAATGAGGTAGCATACCAAACAAAATAACCCAACAAGCAAACCACTAAGAACAGTGCCCGGCAGATAATCAGCACTCTGTAAGGATTGTTGTTATTGTTGGGTGCCATCAAGTCAATTCCAAATCACAACGACCCCGTATGATGGAGTAAGAACTGCCCCATACTTTTCTTGGCTGTGTCTTTACAGGACCAGATCACCAGGTCTTTTCTCAGAAGGAGCGGCTGGTGGGTTTGAACTTCCCACCTTTCATTCAGCAGTGAGTACTTAACCATTACAACACCAGCAGTGGTATCATTAAGGGGGTACCAGGTGGGGCAGACTGTACTGGGTAACACTGTCAGAGGGGGTGACACCAAAATGACTGTCTATAAGATTGTTGTGTAGTGTTTTGGCAGAATTTTAATACTTTTTAAATAAAAATCTCCCCGTAGCTGGTTATAACAACAAAAATATTTTTTGTAAGCCCAGCTTACATGTATCAATATACCTGCAAGACCAGAACGCTGTGCTGCTTTCCTTGTTGAACCTTCTCATGCTCTCTGATCAAAGCTGTCATTGCTACCCAACTCCAATGACGTGGCGCGTGCACGTGCTGCTGTTTTTGTTCTTGCCTGTGTTTGTATCATCACTGATTTTGTTACATTTTCTAGCGTTTCAGCCACACTCCAGTGGTAGTTAGTATTTGTGAACCTGTTCAATAACTTTTTAGAATGAAGTAGTAATTCAAGGAGAAGAAGGAGAAAAACCAGAAAAGGCTCAGTTGCTAATAATGTTGTGACTAATAATGTTGTAATTCAAAACAGCGAGCGTTTACAAAACAATTTTGTTGTTAGTATTCATGTGCTCGTAGAGATATTACCTTAAGCAATTTATAACTATATCACATATTATCCTACCACTACAACTGATAATAAAGGTTAATTGGGTTCTGTATGGCCTCTTATGGGAGGTGGTCCATGAGGGGAGGGGTGACACTATGAATTACCACACTGGGTGACCCCCAACCCCAGTGATGCCACTGTTCATCGGGGCTCCTTCTATAAGTATTACTATTATGTCGCTCTCTTTTTCCATCAGCCACCTCTCCTACAATCCAAGCCAAAGTAAGCAAACAAATGTGTGTGTGTGTGTATGTGTGTGTGTTTGCTTCCTGTAGCACCTTTTGTTGTTTTGCTTTGTTTCTTAATGTCCTAAGTTAAGAATACAAGCTCATATGAAGAACAACTTCAGACAGGATTGGTAAAGCCAAAGTTCCCCTTGTCGACAGCACATACTCCTCCATCCACATCCCCTCTCTCAGTGCAGGTGTCACTTTGTCACCTTAGAACTTTCTTTGGGCTCTTACAGACATACCCAATGTATTTCATCGCGTGGTCAACAACCACATTGGGTGAGTGTGGCAAACCCCTTTGTACTACAGCAAACCAACATTCTCCAGCCTGGACTGCAGCCAGGCAGACATGGACCAGGGCCAGAACACGGCCCTGGGCTGCTGCTGCTGCTCCTGGGAGGTGGGAGATGGCAGGGAGCTTCTTGTTGGTCCCACATAAGAGTTGCTTCTGACTTACAGTCATCAACAGCCAAAAGTTGCTCCAAAAGTTAAACATAGAATTAACTATATGACCCAGCACTTCCACTCCTAGGTATGTATAACAAGAACTGAAACAGGGACTCAAATAGATATGAGTACACCAGCGTTCACTGGTGTACTCATACCAATAGCAGCACTATTCACAATAGCTGAAAAGTAGAAACAACCCAAATGCCCATCAACAGAGAAACAAAATGCGACACATACACACAGTGGAATATTATTTGGCCGTAAAAATGAATTGCTGATATGTGCTGCAACATGGGTGAATGTCGAAGACATTAGGCTAAACGAAAGAAGTCAGACACCAGTCCACATTATAAGAATTGATGTTGTTGTTGTTGTTAAGTGCCGTTGAGTCGTTTCTGACTCATAGCGACCCCATGCACAGCAGAATGAAACACCGCCCGATCCCGCGCCAGCCCCACAATCCCCGCTATACTTGATCCCATCATCGCAGCCACCGTATCAATCCATCTCCTTGAAGGCCTCCCCCTCTTTCGTCGACCCTCCACCCTACCAAGCATGACATCCTTCTCCAGGGAATGGTCCCTTCTTACAACATGACCAAAATAGGTGAGACGAAGTCTGGCCATTCTTGCTTCCAAGGAGCATTCTGGCTGCACTTCCTCCAGGACAGATCTGTTAGTTCTTTTAGCAGTTCGTGGGACTTTCAGCATTCTCCGCCAGCACCACAACTCAAAAGCATTAACTCTTCTTCGGTCTTCCTTATTCATTGTCCAGCTCTCACATGCATACCAGGCAATTGGAAATATCATGGCTTGTGTCAGGCGCACCTTAGTCCTCAAGGAGATATCCTTGCTCCTCAGCACTTGAAACAGTTCCTTCGCAGTTGACTTTCCCAATGCTACACGTCGTCTAATGTCCTGACTGCTGCTTCTGTTGGCATCGATTGTAGAACCAAGCAACGTGAATTCCTTGACAACCTCAATCTTCTCTCCATTTATTGTGATGCTGCTCATTGGTCCAGTTGTGAGGATTTTTGTTTTCTTTATGTTGAGATGTAATCCATACTTCAGACTGTATTCTTCAACCTTCATCAGTAGGTGCCTTAAGTCATCCTCACTTTCTGCAAGCAATAAGAATTGATACTCCCTCGGAAACCCAAGGAGGGGTCGCTATGAGTCGGATCCGACTTGACGGCAATGGGTTGGTTTTATAAATATAAATGCAATAAATAAATATAAATACAAACACAAAGCAGGTTAGTGGTTGCCAAAGGGTGGGGATGGGGATTAACTGCTGAACAGTCACAGGATTCTATTTTCAGCTGATGAAAGTGTTCTGGAACTAGATAGAGGTGGAGGTTGCACAGTATCGTGAATTTATTAAATGGCTCATTTTATATTATGACTTTTACCTCATTAAAAACAAAAAAGTGTATTTGTATGATCTGTAAGAATTCCCAGGTGTATAGCAGAGCTGACAAGGGGCAAGGCTGTAGTTACTTCTTGGTCACAGCCAACTACCCAGAGGGACCAAGTAGTTGAACCGCTGGGCTCAGGACCATAGTCATAGGCAACATCAAGCTCAATTGGCATAACATACTACACAAAACATTGTGCCACCTCCTACTTTGGCAAGCAGCGACTGGTATCTTAAAAGCTTGCAAGCAGGCATCTAGATGCAACGATGAGTCTCTCATCTGGAACAAAGAAGAATGAAGAAAACCAAAGATTCATAGAAACAATTGCCTCTAGCGACTGGTACACCATGCGATCCACAGCCTATACGACTATGAGACCAGAAGAACTAGATCGTGCTACCACTGTCAACCACTTGGAGGGGGGTCTATGTAGGAGATCCTGGACAGAGAGGGAGAACAATGTGGAACACAACTCAAAATCATTTGGCGGGGGAAAGCAAAGGTTGTGAGGGTCTGGTGGGGGAACCAGAATAGGAACCTAGCTTCATCATAACCCACCATTTCCTGGCGGCTCTCCCTGTCTCAATCTGATGTCTCCAGTTTGCCTTCAGGGTGACAAAGCTGGGGAGGATATCAAGTGAGAGGAGGTCCTGCACTGAAGGAAGGGAAAGGCCACCATCTCAACCTTAAGACAGAGATGGCAGTGAGGACACCCCAGTGTATTCCTGGGCCATGGTCCTCTCCCTTCCCTGCCGAGCTAGGCCAGAAGAAAACAGGCCTATGCTAAGCAAAGAGACCTTAGATAACACAGGGAGAAGATATTCTAAGTTACAGTCTCTGCATGGCTGAAGGAGTTTGTATATGTCTTCTTCACCTCTTAAACATTGAATCACAGACCAGCATCTCATCTTTCTGGATGGTGTAAGCAGCAGATGGGAAGGAAGAGTGTGTGTGCACTCCTGCCTTCTCAGCCCGGAGCAGACACTACTCGTCAGCATTGTACCATTTCCAAACAACACCAGGCGTGGCCCCAGCATCCTTTGCTACCCAGTGTTCCAGAAGTTATTCCCAAATGATCCCAATTGGCAATGACATCTGCAACCTATTTGCCATCACACAGCTAAATGACCTTCTGACATTCCTCCTAGTCCCTAGAGTTCCATTTAGACCTTTTGATGGCTTTACTTGGTTCAGCTAGCTTAGGGACCTCTCTAGACCTAGAAATAGGGCAATAATGTCTCCCAGGATTTCCACTAATAGCCACACACTTACATTCCCCATCATGTGACGTAATTAGAGAGAGAAGAAGAACTCCTCATAACTTACTCTGTTTACGTAGACCATGTAGACAGTTCTTCAGAAGTTTCAAGTTCAGCTTTATTGTTGCCTGGAGATCTCAGGTCATGATTTCTGTTCCCTGTCATATCAATAACTGCTGTCTCTCATTAGACTTTGGAAAAGGAAAAAATAGGCTGACATAAATCTTGGCTGCATCATGCCAGTTCAAAGACAACAACAGAGGAAGGGGAAGTGTCGCATTTCATGTCTTCTTACCCGAAGTGTCAAAGAATATCGATAACCTAACGTGCAAAATAGCCTCCGAAAGAGCACTTGGACCCACAAGCAAGAAACCAAAAGAAGGCAAGAATCCAGCCTGAGATATTCCAGGGAGGCCGGCCTTGAGAGGAATGGATGCACCTGCTCTGGGTGCTTTCCAGAGCTAAGAGGTAAGGCTCACAATCATAACTTAGGAGCCCCTCTCTGTCCTTCTCCTGGGTTCAGGAGCCACAGTCCTTGGGAATGTCATAAACTTCAGCTCAACCTATAAGCAAAACCAAATCAAACTCACTGCCATCGAGTCGATCCCAACTTATAGAGACCCCCATTGGGTTTCCGAGGTGGTAAATCTTTACAGAAGTAGATCACCCCATCTTTCTTCTGCAGAGCCACTGGTGGGTTGAACCTCTGACCTTCTGATTAGCAGTCAAATGCCTTAAGCAGTGCACCACCAGAGGTCCTTAATATTAACCCCGTATTTGCCCACTGGAAGCGGGTGGACTTTTAGAGTACTACCCACATTTTTGGGTACCAGTATGACCTCTATGAACCTCTCACATCTATTAGATACACTGGGCACACAGCCAGTGCTGGTTCCTTTTTTTGACTCCATTCTTTGCTTGGGTCACCAGGCATTCCAGAACCACTTCTGGAACTTTCCAACCTTATGTTTGTCTCAATGCCTCGATGGTCTCTCTTCTGTGATATGATGGCACTGCCCCATAAGGAACTGCCAAGTTAGCACGTTGCTGTTGTGAGCTGTGACAAGCTGCCTACAGACTCATGATGACTCCATCCACCATAGACAAAGTACCGCCTTGGCCCAGTGCCATCCCCATGACCGGCTGCAGGTCAGACAGCTGTGAACCTTAAGGTTTTTGCTGGCTGGTGTTTCGGAAGTAGACAGCCAGGCCTTTTCTCCTAATCTGTCTTAGTCTGGAAGCTCCACTGAAGCCTGTTCAGCAGCATGGCCGCATGCAAGCCCTGCTTAGACTGAATGCACATCCAAAGTAGAAGAAGCCCGTGCAGGGTAGGTGGTGAGGTTTCCTGTGCAATGAATGGTGTGCAAGGGGGGAGTGAATGGAAGTTGGTTTGTTGTTTTGTTTTGTTTTCCAGCTCTCAGTCTGGCTTAAAACAATGTAACCCAACAAAGGTGTATAATACTTCCTGACGTGACTTTAAAAAGTATGAACTTGAACTCACTGCTTCCACACTTACCACTTAGAACTGGAAAACAACAAACCACCACTTAGTACCAGAGGGATGCTTTTGTACCTTAAGTCAGATCTCATCTTGCAGCTCCTCAAAATCCTACAGTGGGTCGCTGGGCCACTCAAACAACCAAAGACACACAGATGAAAACCAATGGTGATGCAATGGTTAAATGTTCGGCTGCCAACCGAAAAGCTGATAGTTCAAACACACTCAGCACCTCCATGACAGAAAGACCTGGCGATCAGCTTCTGTAAAAATCACAGTCAAGAACAGCAGTCCTTTTCTGTCACATGGGGTCTCTATGAGTTGTGATTGACAGGACCTAGCAACCACCACCACCAGGTCTTTAACAGTCTGCAGTGCCCAGGCACCTCTCTGTCTGCCTCCCCTACAGTCCCTCCCCCTCCCGCATTCGGCCCAAGACACTATGACCTTCTGGCTGCATTGGGAACATGCCAGACACAGCCTGCCCAGGGCATTTGCTCTAGCCGCTCTCTGCTTCAAACCAGTTATTTGCTTGGTTAATTCCTTCTTTGATTCCATTTTATTTCTCAACAGACCTATCCTGAGCAACCTATTAAATATGGCAACTGACTCCCTCACCCCCTGCCCCCCAGTTCTCCATCCTCCTGACCCTACTTGACTTTTCATTTTTTCCAGAGCATTTATGACCTTGTAATAAGGAGCCCTGGTGGCACAGTGATAGAGCCCTTGGCTGTTAACCAAAAGCTTGGTGGTTCAAAACCACTAGCTGCTCTGCAGTAGGAAGGTACGGCAGTCTGCTTCCATAAAGGTTACAGCCTTGTAAACCCTATAGGACAGTTCTGCTGTGTCCCACAGGGTCACTGTGAGTTGGAATTGACTCAACAGCACTCAATAACAATAAAAATATACTGCAGTAAAACCTGCGAATGCCAGAAACTGTGGAAGGCAGAAACCTATGAAAGAAGGAAAACTCCAATATTTTCCACTAACAGAGAGCAGTAAAAAAAAAAGAAAGAAAAGACTACACCCTGTCAAAGGTGGAAAACTTGTGAGACCTGGAAAAACAGGGCAGTCCCATCAAGTTCCAGCTCTCAAAGGTTTCACTGTGCATAATTCTCCTATTTATTATGCTTATTGTTCATTATTTAATTCTCCCCGGAGAATGGCAGCTGCACAAGGGCAGGGACATTTTCCTGTTTTTTCAAAGATATATTCCAAGGGGAATAGCTACGAGAAGAGTAACCAAACCCAACCCACTGCCATCCAGTCGATTGCAACTCATAGTGACCCTATAGGACAGAGTAGGACTGTCCCAGAGGGTCCCCAAGGCTATAAATCTTCACACAAGCAGACTGCCACATCTTTCTCCTGTGGAGTGGCTAGTGGGTTTGAACAACTGACCTTTTGGTTAGCAGCTGAATTCTTTAACTATTGGGCCACCAGCACTGCAGGATAGGACTCAAACTCACTGCCATCGAGTCCATTCTGACTCATAACAACCCTCACTGGGTCTCCAAGGCTGTACATCTTTATGGAAGCAGACTGCCTCCTCTTTCTTCCACGGAGCAACCAGTGGGTTCTAACCGCCGACCTTCAGGTTAGCAGCCAAATGCCTTAAGCACACCACCAGAGCTCCCCAGAGTAGTACTAGAAGCTAAACATTTAATTAATATTTGATGAATAAATGAGGATCAAATAAACAACTGAATGATTAAAGCCTTTGTTCTGGATGAACTGCTGACAAGCAGCAAGAATATCCCTTCTAAGGTGCTTCTGAAGTAAAGAAACGGGGATAAAAGTCAACAGAGTGAAAAAGGCTGAATACATAGCACTTATTTCTCTCCTTAATATATTACCCGTGGATGTTTATCCATTTTAATAGGAGCAAAACTGATAAAACTGCCAGCAGCTAGTACTTAGAGTAATTTTTTAAAAAAAAAAAAACAAGCCAGTATTTTGCTGTGTTTTTTAACCAAAGATTGCAGCAATTTTATGAGTCTTTTAGGCAAAAAACAAACTTTTGCCTAGATTGCTTGGATGGAACATCGGGTTTTACTTCATTGCATGAGGAGTTTAAGAAGCTGAAATGCTTGCACAAGGAAATTACTTGGAAGGCACAAATATTTTGCCAAAAGAAGGATACTTTTGGTTGAAAGATAAAATAATTTATGCTTAGTACCTTTCTGCGACTCTGAGTTTTCATGCAAAGGGCAGCTCATGTGATTAGGAGCCAAAAAGCCTTAGTAAGACAGGCTTCCTGAACTCTTAATGGAATGACAGGCCCAGGGGTAACACTAAGACAGTGGAATGGACCAGCACTGACTAACCAACATTCCGTCCAATTAGCCATTGCAGAGGGAGCAGCCTGGAATCCAAATGCTAACAATATCGGGCCATCACAAGACATCACGGATTTCATTGAAAAAACTCTGACACGTGAGGTCTCGTAAACTCATGCCCATAAGACCCTGGCTTTGGGGAGAGGAGACAAAATCTTGTACAAAATAGTGTTACAAATGAGATGTACCTCGAGTCTCTAGATTTCATAGGGGAAATGTGCTTTTATTGCTGTTGGTGGCTTGCGACTGAGGGTGTTTATTCCCTTCCATGTGCTTTGCAGAAGCGCTTTTCACAATCTAGATGACAATGTGATTAATTAAATATGCACACAATGACATTCTACTGTGCAAGCTTGAAAAAACTTGCAAGTCTAACCTTTTTAAAAAGTATGCATAATTGCTAAGGCCTGATGGGAGGCGATGCCAAATGAAAGCTTTTCAGAAGAATCTCTAGTGATGGTCAAAGGTCACCTGCACTCTGTGAGTAAAGAAGGAGATAACCTTAATTTTTTTTTCAAACAAGATAACCTCCCAAGAAAACCCAGGCCACGTGTTTAAAGCTGGCCTAGATTTGCAAAACCCAGCACCCTCTTTCTTGCTGCCTGTTATAGACTGAATTGTGTCTGCCAGGATGATGTGTTGAAATCCTAAACCCCTGCACTCGTAAGTAAAGGGCTCTTGTGGTGCAGTGGGTAAGGCATTTGGCTGCTAACCAAAAGGTTGGTGGTTCAAACCCACAAGCTGCTCTGCAGAAGAAAGATGAGGCAGTCTGCTTCCGTAAAGATTTTTATAGAGAGAGCAGGAAGACAGACTCCAAGGTCTTCCAAAGAATACCAAGGAACTGCAAGGATTTCTGGCAGTTATTAGATGCTGAAATAAAAAAGGACCTCCTCCCACAGCCATACCCTGATTCAGACTTCTAGCCTCCAGAACTGTAAACAAATAGATTTCTGTTCTATAAAGTCACTCATGTGGTATTTTTGCTCTATTAGCACTGGGTAACTAAGAATACCACCTTTGTAGTCAACAGGCATTAACTAGTTTCAATGGCAGGCCACTCTCTGTAACACTGCTGGCCACCATGTTCCTCTGACCTACCCTTCCATCTTTAAACTATTTCCACCACATAGGGCTTCTCAGACAAGAAAGACCCTAGGGATTTTCGGTCATTGTTTCCACTCCTGCAATGCTTCTGCTTCTTCTCTGCCCTCCTTCTCTCCAGGTATATTGCAGTGGTTATGAGCTTAGGTTCAAGAACCAGACTCCTTGGGTTGGTTCCTGTTCTCGGTCTGCTTCCTACTTCTCTCCGATAAGAGACTGGGAAGCAGAGAGAATCATTGGCTTTCCCCAGACCAAATTGCCAATGGATGGCAGAGGCAGGACTGAAATCCAGGCTTTCTTCTACATACACCTACTTCCCACTTATGGACTATCTCGTCATCCAACCTTTCACATTTGCAACAACTTTGAAAAAATTTTCAGGCAGTGCCTCTGATGATCTGGACCCTATGTGAGCCTGTGGCCTGGCCCAGGGCATTCTCCACAAACCACCCTGAATGACACACTAGAGGCCTGGTGACAGGCAGGCCACATGAGGGATGGCAACCTACCTGTCTTCTCCTGTTGTCTACAGCATCTTAATTCAGTCACAGAGGGTGTGGGGTGGCAGCGGGACAACACGAGGTCTCTGGTGGGCAGGGGAAGGCCTGGCAGAGGAAGAGAAGTGGGGAAGGGGGAAGAGGGAAGGAGATTACGTGGAGCTGTGGGACCAGGGCAGACGAGGACAAACAGGTGTATGGACGACATGATGTCCCAGTCAGGGCAGGCTGGGAGAGACAGTGATTTGCAGGCGACACCCAACTATTACCACCAACAGCAACCCTTGAAGGATCCGCAGTGGTGGGGTAGGGGGCGTGCCATGCCACAATCTACCCTAGACATGCCGGGGGTTCCTGACAGGCAGTGAGTGCATAAGGGAGACATGCCAGCACCAAAGATGGGCATGCCCAGACTCCAGGCTCTCACATACCGCTGATTTCGCTTAGTGAGTTGGCCTTTGGAACATAAGCATGGTGATAAGTGAAGAGTGAAGGCTGGCGGTTCAAACCCACCAGCCACTCCTTGGAAGGAATGTTGGGCCATCTACTTTCTTAGTGATATTGCCTCGGAAACCCAAGGAGGGGTCGCTATGAGTTGGGGCAGACTCAACGGCACACAACAACAACAACAAAGTGAAGAGTGGGTGTACTGTGTACTAGATCACTATTAAGGAGCACTGGCAGCACAATGCTTAAGCACTCAGCTGCTAACCAAAAGGTTGGCAGTTTGAAAGCACTAGCCACTCCACAGAAGAAAGTCGTGGTGGTAGGCTTCCGTAATGATTACAGCCTAGGAAGCCTCATGGGACAGTTGTACTCTGTCATATTATTGTCGGAATCGGATCCACGGCACACAACAGGTCACTATTACCTTTTCCCCAACACCATTTAAGACCCAACTCAGGGCACAAAGTCATGGAGACCAAATAGACTCTAAAAAACCAAAACCAAACTCACTGCTAACGAGTCAGACCCAACTCATAACAACCCCTCTTTGGGTTTCTGAGGCAGTATCACTATGGAAGTAGATTGCCCAACCTTCCTTCCAAGGAGTGGCTGGTGGGTTTGAACCACCAGCCTACGACTCTCAAATACTGCAAAAAAAAAAAAGGCAATGACCACAAATGAGTAGAAAGTATTAAAGTGCCCTGCCAGAGTTCAATTCTTTGAAAGGAGGTAGACAGAGAAACCCAGAGCCAGGCCAAGTTAAACTAATCTAATTCTTACTCTGTGGGAGAAGATACTAAGCTCAAATAGTTCTTTTAAATTGAAATATGTATTCACTTGAAGTAACTAGAGTTTTCAGGAATTCCAAACATAGACCATGCTCATTCGTAACAATTCATCCTCTGGAGCAACTTTCTTGACTTTTGCAGAAAAGTCTGGTCAAGTGTCACTTCACCATCTGGCAGTGGCATCCCCACCAAGGGGCTGGCTGGGCGATGCCATTGCTCTCTAACCATGAAAGATCAGGCTGGCATGTTACACATCAGAGACAGAAAAAGAAAGGCTGTCTCTCAGGGCTTCAGGAACATGCCCCATTCCCAGAAGCAGCAGTGTTTACCAAGGAGTTTGGGCTTCATGGATAAGGAGAAAGAATGGAGGCAGAAAGGCTGCTACACTCAGCAGAGGGAGAGACTGCAGCATTCGTCCAAAGGGTGATCTCTAACCCACGGTCTCTGCCTGTCTTTACCTGGGACGGCTGATGGGCGTCGGAGCACAGCTCACCTGCATTATCTTCCCATCCAGACAGACTTCCTGGGAGTTGAGCAAATACCAGACATGGACATGATGTCTAATGAGTCATTTACTTATCTTGTTATCTACAGAGCTCAGTGTACCATGTCCCATATCACGTGAGGTGGGGAATAAAACAAGGAACCAGACACAGGGTTTTCTGTACAGTAGGAAAGAAACCATAAATGACCAGAAAACCAGACCAAAAGGAAAGTGTCACAAGAGCAATGAGAGACAGTGCTAAGCAGCCTATGGGAAGGCGTGATGCCCTCAGTTGCCAAGGACAAAGGAAGACTTTGTGGCAGTTGAGATGGACAGGAGTCACAGGACATGTGGCCCTGGGAGGAAGAATTATCCTAGGCAGAAGAAATAACTGGGAGTTGCATCGAGGTATATTGTAGTCAATGTCATGAGACAAAGTGTATGTGAACTGCTGTATGGAAAGTGGATTTGCTCTGTAAATTTTCACCCAAATCACAATTTAAAAAAGAAAGAAAGAAAGAAAAAGAAACAACTGGGGAAAAGGCTAATCATGGGGAAGTACCAGAGCCACACCCAGAATGGAGAATTTAGTTCAATGATAGTATAAGGTGCTTGAGGTCAGATGGCTATTGGTTTTTAAATTTTAATTGTAATTTCTGTTAATGAAGTTTAGAAAACATTAATAGAGGTGTCTTTCAATCAAGTGAAATTCTTATAAGTTACCAGTTACTTTTCTGACCTCGTCTCAGCCTTCCTAATGGAAGCAAATGTTGTAGACTTGTGAAACCGCATGGGAAGTCCCTGGATGGTACAGAAGGTTAATAATGTGCTCAGCTGCTAACTGAAAGGTCGGCAGTTCGAGTCCACCCAGAGGCACCTTGGAAGAAAGGGCTGGCAACCTACTTCTGAAAAACCAGCCACTGGAAACCCTACAGAGTGAAGTTCTACTCCAAGACACATGGGGGCGCCATGAGTCGGAGCCGACTCCATGCAACTGACTGAAGCATACAGGTGCTGCAGTCGGTGCGCCAGGTCACCCCCTAGGATGCAGAAGCATAGATTAGTGCTTGGCTCTTACAACAAGGACCTGTCGTTGGTCCGTATCTGAACTTCTGCAACCTATGGCAAACCCACCGGTAAAATTCACACTCTCTTCTTCATAGAGCTTGCTAAGGCAGCTGCTTAATTTTGAATGTTCCAAGAACATTTACAGTATGCAATACTTGTACTGAGTGATCCATACCTCACACTTTATTTCACAATACAGATGAGTTGACCCAACTTTTCTTTTACGTGTGAACACCATAGAAATAAAAGGAAGGAAGAAAAGGAGAAAGGAAGGAAGCGGGGAGGGAGGGAAAGTGCTTTCTTTTCAGTACCCAAGTCTCAATTTCTGCATTTCACAATTCAGCTGAATATAGAAAGCATAGTGTGATACTTTCCCCAAAAAAGGAAATAGGAGGTTGAACTGCCAAATTGAGTATATAGATTTGGCTGTGACTGTAAGCCACCTGGTAATGTATTTCAAGATTTCTCCTTTTGTGGCTGTATCTTAGCTCCATCTATATCCGAATGTGTACCGAACTTGAATACAATTTTTTTTAAAAAAATATTAAAAGCTGACTTTTTACTTTGTCTTGAACCACTGGAGTTTTCTACCTGATGAAAAATGCACACTGCAATGTTATATTTGGCCCAAGCTACTCCAAAAATCTTCCTTTAGGAGAATTTGACCCCTTTCCCATTGTTTTCTCAGCATGTTTTCAGCATCAGTGCATTGATTATGCTGTCATTAGCCAGGGCACTGAGATAAGAAGATCTATTAGATCCTCCAAGTCTACCCTTGCAGTGGGCCAAAACCTTCTGGGAGAGACTGACATACCATCTGAGGCAGATGACCAAGGGGAATTTAGAGCTATACAAAATTATGCCCTGCAACAGTTTTTTTAATTTTTGAAAGTTTCTGGGAGTTATTGCATAAATGTTATTCATAAAACATTTAGCACTGCTGAACGTAAGTCAAGTGGTTCTCATCTGAGGATGGTTTTACCCCTAGCAACATTTGATGAGACAGATGGAGACAGTTTGGGTTGTCACAACTGGGGAGGGAGAAGGATGCCACTGGCATCAACTGGGTAGAGACCAAGGACACTGCTAAACAGCCTACCATGCCCAGGACAGACACTTCCACAAAGAATTATCCAGCCCCAAATGTCAATAGTGCAGAGGTCGAGAAACCCTGATGGAAATCTTTTTCTAGGCTTTGTTTCCTCCTGCTTAACTAATCACACAGCTCCAAACAAACTAGACCCCTAGACTACATAGATGACTCGCAGGAACACACACTGTGTCAGAATAAAGTATTTCAATTGAAAGTCCTATTAATTCTATTTCTTAGTCTGAAGATAAATAAGTATTTGCAATCATACGAAATCAACTTTCTAAGTATTTCAAGATTCCAACTGTGTTGAATTCAGTAGGATCCCAGATCAAGTAGAGGCTTAAGGAAAAACTCAAAACTCACCACTGTCAAGTCAATTCGACTCATAGCGACCCCTCCTTGGGTTTCCAAGACAGTATCTCTAGAGAAGTAGATTGCCCAATCTTCCTTCTGAGGCTGGTGGGTTTGAACCATAAGCCTTCTGGTTAGCAGTCAAATGCCTTAGGCACTAGGACCCATTAAATGTATAAGGAAAAAGAAACCATCGTACTCGCCTTCATCACTAGAGCTTTGTTTGTAATCGGAGGTTTACATTTTTGTTTCTGTATATTCTTCAAATAAAAGGTTTTGTGGGCAAAGTAGTTCTTTAAAGTCATAATTTTAAGTGAAAAACTTTTTGTAGCAAGTATCTCAAGAGTATTCGATAGACGCCCACCTCGCTCCCCAGATCTTACTCCCCATCCATTTTGTTAGACAGTAAAGAAAGAAAAGGAGACTAGCGGTAGAGTGGAGCGATGAGCTATGGGTAAGGCAAAGCTAGGAGATGCAGGAAAAGGAGAGGGGTAAAGGAGTTCGGCCTCTGCAGGTTTCAACGGACTCAGTAAACAAGAGCCTCCTGGTTGGTCTATCTACCCTCAGCCTTCTGTGGAATTCAGCACACAAAGCTTTGGTCTCCTGTGTAATGTAGATTTCAGGAGCTCTGGTGGCATAGTGCCTAAGGCACTTGACTGCTAACCAGAAGGCTGGCTGTTCAAACCCACCAGCCACTCCTCGGAAGGAAGGTTGGGCAATCTACTTCCCTAGCGATACTCCTTGGAAACCCAAGGAGGGGTTGCTATGAGTCAGGGCCGATTCGACAGCACATAACAACAACAACAACAACAACATAATGTAGATTTCAGTGTCAAGGGTCAGGAGAGATACAAAGCGGGGGGTGGGGGGGGTGGGGGAGGAGAAAGCAATTTGCTCTAGGAACTGTTACTGAGATACTAGCTTCCATAAAGGAAGCTGTATTACAAAACCACTGATGTAAGGTATCACATGTCATAAGAGTTCTGCTTACTTGGAGTTCCTGGTTTTGTGAATCTAATTAGAATTAATCTATTCAAAGACAGAAGAGTTGTTACGAATTCTGGGTTAGCTCAGAGGTTTTGAAAGTGTGGGAAGCAAGTCAGATCCACTGAGAATCTTTTTAAATACTGTTTTTCTATCCCTTTGGTATCAGTAGCAGAATAATGGACACTCGAAACATTCCATACTCACTCCTTATCTATGAAGTTGTCACCCCTTCCTTGAAATTACGCCTTCATTATGATATTTTTTTCTTGTTTCCTACAAAGTCAAGGTTAGACTTTTCTCTACTACTGAGCTAACTTGAATTAAAATCTGTCACTTGTGTTCAGGCACAACTCTGCTACATTTCCTAATGAGCTATGTCTCATCTTCCAATGTTTTTCAAGCTATTTATGGCAGTGGTGCAGCTAAGGCTCAGTGGGGCTTTGTGGTGATATTTGTATGCGAAGCCTCTGTTCAATGCATACAGTCTAGGATCTTTGTCCTTTCTTGCTGTTAAAATCAGTCTCCCACATTCTTCCTCTACTAAATCACGCTGCCAAGGATAACGCAAACATGAATTCTTTACAGGGTAGACAGTAGCGCTGGATGTACCAGAGCTAAGAATCAATAAATCAGCCCCTAACTTTCTCTATGAACTGGGGGTGCATTTCATAGACTCTTGTCATTTATTTCCATTTTTCTGAATTTGTAAAAATCACAACAGTCATATAAGCTCAGGAGGGAAAGACATGCCTGCCGTACAGAACGGTAATGAAAATAAAATTTCCTTTCCCTACCTGCCCAATCCCAGTCCCATGGCTCAGAAATAACCTCTATTAATAGTTTCTCTTGTGTTCTTCTAGAAATTTTCAGAGTAGAGTAGCTAAAAAATTATTTTTTTTCTGTGCCCCAATTCCTTCTTTTTTCCTTCCCTAGAGCTACATGGCAGCTCTGGTGGCGTAGCGCCTCAGGCATTTGACTGCTAATCAGAAGGCTGGCAGTTCAAACCTACCAGCCACTCCTCGGAAGGAAGGTTGGGCAATCTACTTCTGTAGAGATATTGCCTCAGAAACCCAAGGAAGGGCTGCTATGAGTCGGGTCCGACTTGACGGCACATAACAACAACAACAACACAGTACTAATTACAACTTTACCAGGACATTCTCCTAAACCTCTCAAGCTATTCCCCAGTAAATTAGAGAGACAACCGGAGAAAGGGAGAGATTGTGATTAATATTAGTGACAGACTTCAAGTAACTTTTCATCCCAACCTTCAGTGGTTTATATTTTTTATGTTTTCAATTCAAGTTCTCGAGTTCATTTTGAATTGTGTGGCTGGCTTCCTTTAAACTCCCCTACAAAGGGGCCTTCATTCAGCATAATTAAATGGAGGCTTAACCTAACATCGATACAGCCAATTCGTGGAGACTGTGTGGAACTAGGATACTCACTGACAGACCCACAGACCTGACTGTAGTGCTCCAATATGCATGAATAATTTGTTACTTCAGGCATTTGACTGCTAATGGAAGGTTGGCAGTTCAAACCCACCAGCCGCTCCATGGAAGTAAGACTGGGCAATCTACTTTCATAAAGATTTACCATCTCAGAAACCCAAAGGTGGTCGCTTTGAGTCAGAATTGATTCAATGGCAGTGAGTTTTTTGGTTTTAGTCCTTTTTGGTCCTAAAATGGAAACACATCACTGAGCCAGTCTATCTTTCTGGCAGCTTCCCTGATCTTCCTGGAAAAACCTCTTATGATTTTTGTTTTTTAAATGTACTGGGAACATGCTGATGTATTTGAATTTGTCCTCCAGGCTCTGGTCTTCTCTTAGGGAAAAACCACCACCTTCACCCAAGCCACTAAGGGACTCTCACCAAGTGACAGACCTCTGTCTTCCTGTTACCTTCAGGCACTCGCTGGCATTCTGTCCACTGGGAATCAATCATGCCTCATGCAGTCCTGAGGATTTCTCCCTGTGACTTGGATCTACAGTTTGTTCAGTCAGTTAACACGCCCTACTTGGCTCTGGCCTGTGGCCTCTTTACATGCGTCATCACTAAGAGTGTCTCATTTGTCTGGTGCTATTGTAACAGCTTTGGTGACACTGTGGTGAAGGCACTGGGCTGCTAACCCAAAGGTCAGTGGTTTGAACTCACCAGTCACTTTTGGGGAGTAAGATGATGTAGTCTGCTTCTGTAAAGACGAACTGCCTTGGACCCTCTGGGGGCACAGGGAAATAGCTCAAGGGGCAGGAATGCAGAGAAAAGAAGGACATAGGGAAGAGATAACTACAGGGTAGAAGTGGGAAACAAAATGTGTGTGAACTGCTGTGTGGAAAATGTACTCGCTCTGTAAACTTTCACCCAAATCATAAAAAATTAAAAAAAAAATGAAAATGAAAAAATAATAATAAAATAAAAACCAAAAAAGAAAGAAACCTTATGGGCAACGCTATGTGTCGACTCTATGGCAGTGGGCTATAACAGAAATACCACAAATGGGTGGCTTCAACAAACACACATTCATTTTCTCACAGCGTAGGAGGCTAGAAGTCCACATTAAGGGTGCTAGGTCTGCTGTTCTTATTGTTGTTGTTATGTGCCGTCGAGTTAGCCCTGACTCATAGCGACCCCTCCTTGGGTTTCCAAGGCAGTATCACTACAGAAGTAGAATGGCCCAACCTTACTTCGGAGGAGTGGCTGGTGAGTTTGAACCACCAGCCTTCTGGTTAGCAGTCAAGTGCCTTAGGCACTATGCTACCAGAACTGTTGTTGTTAGGTACCATCAAGTCGTCTCCTACTCATAACGACCCCATGTATAGCAGATTGAAACACTGCCTGGTCTTGTGCCAGCTCCAAGATCCATGCTATACCTGAGCCCGTCATTGTAGCCACTGTGTCAATCCATCTTGTTGAGGGCCTTCCCCTCTTTCATTGACCTTCCACTTTACCAAGCACATCCTTCTCCAAGATGGATCTTGGCTCAAAGCAAAGAATACCAGAAAGATGTCTACTTGTGTTTTATTGACTATGCAAAGGCATTTGATTGTGTGGATCATGACAAATTATGGATAACATTGAGAAGAATGGGAATTCCCGAGCACTTGATTGTACTCATGAGGAACCTGTACCTTGACCAGGAGGCTGTTGTTCGAACGGAACAAGGGGACACGCCATGGTTTAAAATCAGGAAGGGAGTGTGTCAGGGTTGTATCCTTTCCCCATACTTATTCAATCTATATGCTGAGCAAATAATCCGAGAAGCTGGACTATATGAAGAAAAACGTGGCATCAGGATTGGAGGAAGAATCATTAACAATCTGAGATATGCAGACGATATAACTTTGCTTGCTGAAAGTGAGGATGACTTAAGGCACCTACTGATGAAGGTTGAAGAATACAGTCTGCAATATGGATTACGTCTCAACATAAAGAAAACAAAAATCCTCACAACTGGACCAATGAGCAGCATCACAACAAATGGAGAGAAGACTGAGGTTGTCAAGGAATTCACGTTGCTTGGTTTACAATCGATGCCAATGGAAGCAGCAGTCAGGACATTAGACAACGTGTAGCATTGCGAAAGTCAACTGCAAAGGAACTGTTTCAAGTGCTAAGGAGCAAGGATGTCTCCTTGAGGACTAAGGTGTGCCTGACACAAGCCATGATATTTCCAATTGCCTTGTATGCATGTGAGAGCTGGACAATGAATAAGGAAGACCACCAAAGAGTTGATGCTTTTGAGTTGTGGTGCTGGCGAAGAATGCTGAAAGTACCATGGACTGCTAAAAGAACTAACAGATCTGTCCTGGAGGAAGTGCACCCGAAATGCTCCTTGGAAGCAAGAATGGCCAGACTTCGTCTCACCTATTTTGGTCATGTTGTCAGAAGGGACCATTCCTTGGAGAAGGTTGCCATGCTTGGTAGGGTGGAGGGTTGACGAAAGAGGGGGAGGCCTTCAACGAGATGGATTGACACAATGGCTGCGATGATGGGCTCAAGTATAGCAGGGATCTTGAAGCTGGCACGGGATTGGGCAGTGTTTCGTTCTGCTGTGCATGGGGTTGCTATGAGTTGGAAATGACTCAACGGCACCTAACAACAACAACAACAACATCATCCTTCTCCAGGGAATGGTCCTTTGTGATGACATGACCAAAGTAGGTGAGATGAAGTCTGGCCATTCTCACTTCCAAGGAGTGTTCCAGCTGCACTTCTTCCAAGACAGATTTGTTAGTTCTTTTGGCAGTCCATGGCACTTTCAGCATTCTTCACCAGCGCCACAACTCAAAAGCATCAACTCTTTTTCGGTTTTCCTTACTCATTGTCCAGCTCTCACTGGCTCTAAGGGAAGGCTTTCTCTCTGTGTGTGTGTTCTGGGGGAAGGTCCGTGTCTCTTCTGAGCTTCTGTTGCTTGGTCCGTGTCTCTTCTGAGCTTCTGTTTCTTGGTTCGTTGGTGATCTCAGGTGGCATGCCATCTAACATCTATGTCCCTGCTTGCGCAATCTGCTCTTCTTATATCTCAGAAGAAATTGACTCACGACACACCCTATACTATTACTACATAATTACCATAACAAAGAAAAAACATTACCAAATGCATTTTTAACCACAAGTATACCAAACCAAAACCTAGGGGTTAGGAATTACAGCACATATTTTGGGGAGGCACAATTCAACCCATACCACCAAAAACCAAACTCAATGCCGTCGAGTCGAATTCGACTCATAGCGACAACTCCTTGGGTTTCCGGGGTGGTATCTCTATGGAAGTAGATTGCCCAACCTTCCTTCCAAGGGGTGACTGGTGGGTTTGAACCACCAGCCTTCTGGTTAGCAGTCAAGTGCCTTAGGCACTACACCACCAGAGCTCCCTATTCAGTCCATAGCAGACAGAAAACATACGGAGTAGCTTCTTTTCTGTTTTTAAATTCAGGTCAGCCTGGAACATTACACCCCTCATGCAACCTCATTAATAGAAACACAAGGAAGCAAATACGCAGAGAGAGAAAGGGAGACCTGCATGAAGAGAAGCCGCAGTATGACTGACTGCTGACAGAAAGGGAGGTTGGAGTGGACTTCATTGCTACCTCTGTATCATCCCTCCAGAACTCCAGTTTTGTACTGGTTACTGCCCCTCCGTCAGGCAACCCTTAGCTCCTCAGAAGGTGACTCCTGGGATGGGAGAAAGACTAGCCTGATCTGTGGGGAATCCACCCTGGAAGCCAGTGATTGGTTCAGGGATGGGAATGAGAGCCAATAAGACAAGAGAAGAGGATTCCTGGGGCATCCTGGGAAACTCTTCTTACTCTACGGAGAAGAAAATATGAGAGAGTATTTTTCTTCCTTTGCACATCATCAAGTGAGGATATGAGGCCCAGAACTTCTCGATATTAGCCTGAGGATCAAGTTGGCCCATGGGGGAATGCAGCAGCCAGGGAAATGGATCTGAGATGTCCGGATTCAGTGAACCCTGACCCTGTCCTATCACCATTCCAGTTCCGTGAGCCAAGATAGTTTCTACTTGTTTAAGTTCAGCACCTGTTACTTGACACCAAAACCATTTCAAATGAGAGAAATAGAGAAGCCAGCATCAAAGAAACAAAAGCAAAATCTTTGCCACAAATCACATTTTGTCTCCTTGGGCAAATTGACTGCTTTGAAAAAAAAGCACACTGTGGGCACTTTTGATTATATTATGGTTTCCTTGAGTGTCTGTAACATATTGTATTTGTTTTGGCCTGGTTTATTTGTTCTTTATGGAAAGAAAATTCAAATTGGGTGTGTCTCTGTGTGTTTCCTTCTAATTTAGAAACCCAGGACACAGTAAAATATACAAAAATAACTATAACAATAAAAATAATTGCATTCTTCAAATTCTCCTGGATTCCAGACCTTCTGGAGCCAATGAGGCTGGACGAGCCCTCGAAACTACTGCCCTGAGATCATCTTTAAACCTTAAACTAAAAACACCCCTGAAGTCTTCTTTAAAACAAACACCAGTTTAGCTGAATTAGTGAAGAATGTCTGTCTGCCTTGAGCATTGCGCTCTTTTAAGAACAATCTGTATGGGATTACATTGACAACAGTGATTTGAAAGATTAGACAGGAAGTTTAGGGGGCAGTGAGCTTATGTTAATGAGGGAGGAACAATTCAGAAAAGGAAGAGTGAGAACAGTTGTACAACTTGAGGAATGTAATCAATGTCCCTGACTTGTACATATAGAAACTGCAGAATTAGTGTATGTTCTACTGTGTATACAAGCATACCTCATTTTATTGTGCTTCACTTTATTGCACTCTGCAGATACTGTGCTTTTTATAAATTGAAGGTATGTGGCAACCCTGTGGTCAGCAAGTCTTCTCGGGCCATTTTTCCAATCACATATGTTCACTTGGTGTCTGTTTCACATTTTGGTCATTCTCACAATATTTCAAACTTTTTCATAGTGCTATTGCATACTTAATAGACTACACTATGGGAAAAGTTTAACTTTACATGCACTGGGAAACCAAAAAAGCCATATGACTTGCTTTATTGAGCTATTTGCTCTATTGCGGTAGTCTGGAACCAAACCTACAATATCTTCAAGGTATGCATTCTCAAAAACAATAACAAAATATAAAATAAATATCTTGAAAATTGCATTCAAGTCACCGGAGCAAATATGGGATTTTGGAGGAGATTTAAGGAAAGATAAATAATGTGGTGCCTGACTTAAGATGCTCTTGTTCTGATTCTACCCACGTAGAGTAATGGAAGAAAAGCAATTAGTGTAATTCTAACTGACAGTAGCCTTGAGTGGAGATGGCATTTGACCTTTGTCTTAAAGTTTAAAAAGTGACCTTAATCATATAAAATACAGAAAATTATATAATGAACACTCATGTGCCCACCAACCTATTATTAATTATTCCTATTTATATTTGTTTTGTTATTTACTTACTATTGCTATCTAGTATAAACTGTTGTTGTTATTGTGTGCCATCGAGTCGGCCCCGACTCATGGAGACCCCTCCTTGGGTTGCCAAGGTAGTATCACCACGGAAGCAGATTGCCCAACCAACTAGTATTTTATAAATACTAATATCTGGGGGGCTGTGGTAGCATAGTGGCTAAGGCACTTGACTGCTAACCAGAAGGCTGGCGGTTCAAACCCACCAGCCACTCCTCAGAAGGAAGGTTGGGCAATCTACTTCCATAGTGATACCGCCTCGGAAACCCAAGGAGGGGTTGCTATGAGTCGGGTCCTACTCAAAGGCAAATAACAACAACACAACAATATCTTATCCCACTACTCATCTGTGTCGGCTTGTGTGTTGCTGTGAGGCTGGAAGCTATACCACCAGTATTTCAGATATCAGCAGGGTTACCCATGGTGGACAGGTTTCAGCAGAGCTTTCCGACTAAGATAGACTTGGAAGAAGGACTAGTGACCTACTTCTGAAAAAATTGACCAGCGAAAAACTTACGGATATCAGCCCATCTGATATAGTGTCAGAAGATGAGCCCCTCAGCTCCTCCAAGTACAGTTGACTTACATTATGTGGATGGAGTAAAGCCTTTGAGACCTTTGATTGCTGATATAGCATGACTCAAAATGAGAAGAAACAGCTGCAAACATCCATTAGTAATTGGAACATGGAATTTACAAAGTATGAAAGTAGGAAAATTAGAAGTTGGCAGAAATGAAAAAGAACGCATAAAGATTGATATCCTGGGCATTAGTGAGCTGAAGTGGACAGGTTTTGGCCATTTTGAATCAGACAATCATATGTTCTACTATGCTGGGAATGACATATTGAAGAGGAATGATGTCACATTCATCATCAGAAAGAACATTTCAAGATCTCTCCTGAAATACAACTCTATCAGTGATAGAATAATACCCATACGACTACAGGGAAGACTAGTTAATACAACTATTATTCAAATTTATACACCAATCACTAAAGCCAAAGATAAAGAAACTGAATATTTTTACCCACTTCTGCAGTCTGAAACTGATCAAACAGCAATCAAGATGCTGGTGGTTGAAATGCAAAAGATGGAAACAAAGAAGAAGGATCAATAGTTGGAAAACATGGCCTTGTTGATAGAAACTGCAGACATTACATGATAGAATTTTGCAAGATCATAACTTAGTTATTGCAAATATTTTTTTTGCATAACATACTATACATTTAAACCTTGTTAGATGGTATACACAGGAATCAAATCACCTACATCTGTGGAAGGAGACAATGGAGAAGCTCATCAGCAAGGGGCCAACTGAGGGACAGACCATCAATTCCATATATGCAAGTACAAGTTGAAACTGAAGAGATTAAAAACAAGTCCACAAGAACCACAGTATGACCCTGAGTATATCTCATATGAATTTAGAGACCACCTCAAAAACAGATTTGACACAATAAACACTAATGACTGAAGAACAGACGAGTTGTGGGATGACATCAAGATCATTGTACCTGAAGAAAGCAAAAGATCATTAAAAAGACAAAAAGGGGGGAAAAAGACTAAAATGGATTCAGAAGAGGTTCTGAAACTTGCTCTTGAATGTAAAGTAGCTAAAGTGAAAGGAAAAAAATGAACAGAAGATTTCAAAGGGTGCTCAAGAAGACAGTGTAAAGTAATATAATGAAATGTGCAAAAACCTGGAATTAGAAAACCAAAAGGGAAGAATGCACTCAGCATTTCTCATGTTGAAAGAACTGAAGAAAAAATTCAAGTCTCAAGTTGCAATGTTGAAGGATTCTATGGGCCAAAAAATTGAACAATGCAGGAAGTATCAAAAGAAGATGGAAGGGATACATAAAGTCATTGAACCAAAAAGAATTGGTCAATGTTCAACCATTTCAGGAAGTAGCATATGATCAACAATTGATGGTATTGAAGGAAGAGTTTCAAGTTGCATTGAATGCATTAGCAAAAAACAAGGCTCCAGGAATTGATGGAATACCAATTGAGATATTTCAACAAGTGCATGCAATGCTAGAAGCACTTACTCATCTATGGCAAGAAATTTGGAAGACAGCTACCTGGTCAAGCGACTGGAAGACATCCATAATTGTGCCCATTCCAAAGAAAGGTAATCTCACAGAATGCAGAAATCATCGAACAATATCATTTATATCACATGCAAGTAAAATTTTGCTGAAGGTAATTAAAAAAACTGTTGGAGCAGTACATTGACAGGGAACTGTCAGACATTCAAGCTGGATTCAGAAGAGGATGTGGAATGAGGGATATCATTGCTGATGTCAGGTGGATCTTAGTTGAAAGCAGAGAATACCAGAAAGATGTTTACCTGTGTTTTATTGACTATGCAAATACATTCAACTGTGTGGATTATAACAAATTATGTATAACATTGTGAAGAATGGAAATTCCAGAATACTTAATTGTGCTCATGCAGAACCTGTGCATAGACCAAGCAGCAGTCATTCAAACAGAACAAGGAGACACCACATGGTTTAAAATCAGGAAGCGTGTGTGTCAGAGTATATCTTTTCACCATGCTTATTCAATCCAGCAAACAATCCAAGAAGCTGGCCTAGATGAAGAAGAATGTGGCATCAGGATTGGAGGAATATTCATTAACAACCAGATGACACAGCCTTGCTTGCTGAAAGTGAAGAGGACTTGAAGCACTTACTGATGAAAATCAAAGACTACATACGGCCTTTAGAATGGATTACACTTCAACATAAAGAAAACAAAAGTCCTCACAACTGGACCAATAAACAACATCATGATAAATGGAGAAAACATTGAAGTTGTCAAGGATTTTGTTTTATTTGGATCCACAATCAATGCCCATGGATGCAGCAGTCAAGAATGCAGATGATGTACTGCATCAGGCAAATCTGCTACAGGAGACCTCTTTAAAGCGTTAAAAAGCAAAGATCCACCCTTGAAGATTAAGGTGCGCCTGACCCGAGCATTGGTATTTTCAGCTGCTTCATATGTGTGCAAAACCTGGAAAATGAATAGCAAAGACCTAAGAAGAATTGATGCCTTTGAATTATGGTGTTGATGAAGAATATTGAATATACTGTGGACTGTCAGATGAACCAACAAATCTGTCTTGCAAGAGGTATAGCCACAATGTTCTTTTGAAGTGAGGATAATGAGACTTGTCTCACATAGTTTGAAGAGGCCAGTCCCTCAAGAAAGACACCAGGTTTGGTAAAGTAGTTGTTGTCATTGTTAAGTGCCGTCAAGTCGTTTCCGACTCATAGCGACCCCATACACAGCAGAACGAAACACTGCTTGATTCCGCACCAGCTCCATGATCCCTGCTATACTTGAGCTCATCGTTGCAGCCATCGTGTTAATCCATCTCGTTGAAGGCCTTCCCCTCTTTTGTCAGCCCTCCACTGTACCAAGCTTGACATCCTTCTCCAAGGAATGGTCCCTTCTGACAACGTGACCAAAATAGGTGAGACAAAGTCTAGTCATTCTCGCTTCTAACGAGCATGTTGGCTGCACTTCCTCCAGGACAGATCTCCTAGTTCTTTTAGCAGTCCACGGTACTTTCAGCATTCTTCACCAGCACCACAACTCAAAAGCATCAACTCTTCTTCGGTCTTCCTTATTCATTGTCCAACTTGGTAAAGTAGAGGGTCATTGAAAAAGAGGAAGACCTTCAATGAGATGGATTGACACCACAGCTGCAACAATGGGCTCAAATACAGCAAGGGTTTTGTGGATGGCACAGGGTCTGACAGTGTTTCATTCTGTTGTCTAGACGGTCACTATGAGTCAGAACAAGTCAACAGCACCAATCATCAACAACAACATTTTCCCATTTTTGCTTCAGCTCCCTTCTTTTTAATGAACCTTTCTATTTTGAGATTATTATAAGTTCACATATAACTGTAAGAAATAGTGCAGAAAGATTCCTTGTGCCCATTACCCATTTCCTCTCATGGTACTACCTTGCAAAACTATGGTACAATGTCATAGTCAAGGTACTGAATTGTTACTATAGGGATCGCTCATGTTGCCATTGTATGGCTCTATCCACTTCCTTCCTGCCCCCAGGAGAGAAATACTGCCCATCTGGTGTTTGGAATATCTGATGGTATTTGAAATACCTGCTCAGTAGCACAGGGAATTTTGAGATGGATGATGTAGCTGTTTTGTAATGCATTGATGATTATATGGCTGTATTAATTTGTCAAAATTCAGACAACTGTACACAAGAAGAAAAAATTTTACTCTATGTTAACAAAATATAGAGCATAAATTTGCATGAATGTTATACTGTATTTGTCCTTCTGTGACTTTCTTTTACACTTGGTTGTTTTATTTTATTTCTAGATCTATTCATGTTTGTACATTTTCAGAAGGCAGAAGAATGAATTCCGAGTGGGGAGAGTATTAGGAACAAAGGTTCAGAATTGATATGACCCTGGGTCATCTATACACTGATCCTAAAATGGAAAATGTCATTAAATGGAGTAGGTGCCAGATGATGCTCCGGGGAGCCGCGCCTGGACGTGAAGGTTGACAGAAGTCATCCATCACTAGCCACTGACTCTGATCCTCAAGGCCTGTGAGCCCAAGAAGGGAATGCTTCAGCTAAATCAGCTTTTAGGAAAGAACTTGGGGAAACTAGCCTCTATAATCTAATTTGTTTTTTTATCATCTTATGCTGTAAGAATCAAATTAGTTTACACTGTTTGAAAAAGGACCAGATAAATTCTATTCCTGCTCTGTCGACTAGATAGGGACTTTGGCAAGTCATTTAACTACTCAGAGTTACTTCCCTCTTCCATAAAATGAGAGCATTTTGCTGGATTACTTTTAAGTGTCTTTCCAGCTATAAAACATTACATCCATTAGTCAAACCTTGGAAGCCTTCAATTATCCATTCAAATGCCTGTCATGCCTCAGGAACTTATCTAGGTGCCCAGATATAAACAGGAATAAGAGTCCCCAGGTCATTAGAGGCACTGACACAGCCCTAGTAATGGGATGGTCAAGGCCCTTGGGAGGCCAGCAAGAGAGCAGTTCACAGCCACGTGGGCACTGAGGAAGGACTTGAAGGATGAGGATGCCAAATGCTGTATCTTTACACAAAGAATGTGTATGTTGTGCAGGTTTTTTTTCTTTTTCCAACCACACCCTCTCCCCCCAGATATTTTCCTACTCTGCTATGCTAATGTTTTTACATGGGTGGGGAAGGGCACGGTTGGCCAAAACAAACAAACAAAAGCATAATGTGTGTGTGATTTGCGTAATAATGTGGTAGTATCCCGTTGTTATTAGTTGTCATCAAGTCAATTCGGACTCAGGGCGACCCCATATGTGCAGAAGACTGCACTCCACATGACTTTCAATGGTCACGGCATTTCAGAAGCAAATCAGCAGGTCTTACTTCTGAGGTGCCTCTGGGTTTGAACTGCCAGCCTTTTGGTTAGTACTCCAGTGCTTAACCATATGTGCCACCCAGGGACTCCTAAAGAGATAGATGCCCCTTCCAAATTCACTGCTGCTTCTCTGTTCTCTGAGTCTGACTTTGTTTGCAGAAGAGGAACCGCTTCTACTTCAGCTGGTTGGTCGTGGATATAAATGAGCAGGAAGTGCCACATTCTCAGTCACACTTAATGCTCAGACGTGTCTTCTCTAAAATCTTCATTTCTTATTTAAAAAGATACAAGAAAGCATCTCTCACTGTATCCTAGTGCTTCAGTCAACGTGAAAATGTAAAAGCTTCTCAGTGGTGAGGAAGCATTTACAATTCAGTCCTTTCTTTCTTCTTCATCTTTTCTTTTTTTAGTGGTAAGAGCCTCGTTTTTGAGAAATGTTTTTTTCCCACACTTCTGAAGAAAGAACAGGAGAAAGAAATATTCTAGAATATGATTTCAGAGAGTGGACATAATTCCTGCCCATTAATTACCACACAATTTGATGCCAGGAATGTTCACTGAAAAACAGTTAACCTAGAAGGTCAAATGACAAGGGAAATTATTGTGGTCAAAATCAAATGGGCCATTAATGTGAAGCTCTGTGTGTGCAGAAAAGCATAAAAAATTAAATATGGAATAAAACATGCCTTGTCAATATGAATATAAACAATGTTATATTTATTAGGAATGTGTTTGGAAAACATGGAACAGGATTTCATGTGCTAGACAATCTCAATCAGAAAGCTAGTATTCAAGTTTAACTGGAAAACAGGAAATCGTTTTGTTTTGGCACTTTAACAGCTACTATTGAAACTTTACTGAAATATATAAGCTTTCCAACATTCTAAACACAAAAACAAATCACAATTGAGTTAAAGCTTCAAGACTGAGAACATTTAGTTCGTGAAAAAGGCAGTCGTCAGAGGATGCCAGAGCTGATGACAAGTATTTAGATCTTTAGATAAGTTCTACAACAGCCTTTCAGAGAAATAAATTCCTAATGGCAGCTTTCTAACATTTTTAAAGTTCTGTCCTTTCAACAGTTTGAAGGGAATAACCAACAATTTAACAATGGAAAGCTTCTACTTAATTGATTCTGGCCCATTGAGATTTTAGGAGAAGAACATGCGTTAGGATAGATGCTTAATGTAGTGAATCTTGAAGAATATCCTCACCAAAAACTTTTAACTAGAAAGAGTGTTGAGGTGATTATGTTTGTGAGTCAACTTGGCTGGGCCTGGTTGAGTGGCTGGGCAGCTGGTGGTAGTATTTCCCATGATGAGACGGGTAATCAACTCCATGGTGGGATCTACTCAGCTGCCTTTGGGCTGTGGTCTGCTTCCTGTATATTAGGAGAAGCCTTGGGAATGGTCTCTAGCCTATAGCATGCTTCGACCCTGTATGTAGCCAAGTCATTGTTCAGCAGCCTGCTATGCTCTGCCAACCTTGGGACTTACAATGGACTTAAATTAATGGCCTGCCAGGTGGTTTCATAACATTGGGACTGTGCCTTTTTACATGTCAACCTTGGGGCTTCTCGGCCTCAGCAGCCAGCAGCTGTCTGAGTGAAGAAATGCCTCTAGCTCCAGTGCGCCGGGAGCAGGAGGCAGAGCTAGACCCCAAGGTTGAGGGGCTTTAACCCAGTCCCTAGAGCCTGGCACTTTGAACTTGGACTTAAAGCCTCCAAATTCTGTTTGATAAGGCCATCCTATTTGTGGTATATTTCTTGTCAGAGCAGCACCAGGGAACCAGAACAAGTGTAATACTAACTTTTAGTGGAGAAAATTGGTAGATGCTACCTGAACTAGATGATCAAAGTAACCATGCAGCTCACCACACATCTGTATTTGTGGGCTGCGATGACTTGTGTGTTGCTGCAATGCTTGAGGCTGTATTACCGGTATTTCGTGCCAATGGGATCACCCATGGTGGACAGGTTTCAGCGGAGCTTCTAGACCAAGACAGACTAGGAAGAAAAGTGTGGCAAGCTACTTCTGAAAATGAGCCAATGAAACCCTATGGATCACAATAGAATCTTGTCTACTGACGTGCCAGAAGATAAGCTTCCCAGGTCGGAAGGCGGTCCAAATACATAGTGGTCCCAACAATGATTGCAAAGGTGGCCATGTTGTGTTCTGTTGTACGTAGGATTGCCATGAGTCAGTGCGAACTTGATGACAACTAACAAGAACAATCATGCAGCAATGGCACCAGTCAACATCACTTGTCTACTGACATGATGCATGGAGACGAACATAGAGTCCCTTCTGTGGCATTCCTGCCCACAGTGCACACCTGAACCTTATCCTGGGGAACATCTGACAAACCTGAACTGAAGGCCAGTACTCTTCCAAAATACCAATGTCTTGAGGAAAAAAGACTCAGAAATTGTTCCAAATTAGAGACTGAAGAAACAGGATGACTGAATTCAAAGTTTGGATTTCTTTAGCCATAAAGGACATTGTTGGAACAACTGAAAGATCTTGATAAGTTTTGTAGATTAGCTAATATGATTGTTTTGGTGTTAATTTCTTGATATTGATCATTGCCCTTTGGTCATGTAAGAGAATTCATGTTTTCAGGAAATGCAAACTGAAATATTTAGGGGCTAAAAAAGTCATCAGATTGAACTCACTCCTGTACCTCAATTTTCAGTGAAACAATAGACAGGTCCATAAGGTGAGCAATAACTCTAGGAAGGTACACACTCCTTAGAACAATCAACCATTTGAGACCAAAAGGGCACCATTTGCCCAAGGACAAAGTTCAGAAGACAGGAAGGGGAAAGAGAAGGAAGAATGGGAAGAGGAAATGTTCCATCAGTGACATGAAACAAAATGTGTGAGAATTGTTAAAAACGGATTTGCTTTGTAAACTTTCACCCAAATCACAATAAAAGGTTTGTTTGTTTTTAAAGTCATCCTGTCTGCAACTTACTCTGAGATGTGCATGAGAAGACTTTTTGGTCCATGAGAACATTCTGTATCTTGTTTGCAGTGGTGGTTCCATGAGCACATGTATTTGTCAAAGGTTATTGAATTAAAACGGGTAGGTTTTAATCTTTGTATATCATCCCTCGGTAAATAAAGCTGATTTTGTAAAATCGTGATTTGTTTTGACATTGTACAAGGTTGTTTTGTGAAATGGCTACTCAGGTGCCTTAGTAACCTAGTGCTTCATTGCAGAAATACCACACACAGGTGGCTTTAAAGAACAGAAATTTATTTCTCACAGTTCAGAGGCTAGAAGTTAGATGCTGAGGGTGTGGTTCTAAGGGGAAGTCCTTTCTTGTCTATTTCAGCTTCTAGGAACCCTAATCCTTGGAGTTCCTAAGCCTGTAGATACACCTGCCTCCTTCATCAGATGGCATCTGTCCCCTGCTGTGTCTGCATGTATCCCTGCATCTAATCTGCTCTTTTTAAAATTCCAAGGTGATTAGATTTAGACTCTACCCTGCCCAGGTACAGTCTAATTAACATAACAAAGAAAGCCTTATTTCCAAAAAGGATTATATCCACAGGTATAGGGGTTAGGATTCTGCTATGGGTTGAATTGTGTCCCTGGCAAAATACGTGTTAACTAGGCCACGATTCTCAGTACTATGTAATTATCCTCCATTTTGTGACCTGATGTAATTATCCTGTGTGTTGTAAATCCTAAGGAGCTCTTGGCAGATAAAAGGCATTTTGGCTGCTAACCAGAAGGTCAGTGGTTCAAACCCACTACCTGCTCCATGGGAAGAAGATGAAGCAATCTACTTCTGTAAAGATTTACAGCCTTGGAAACCCAATAGGGGTCACTATGAGTTAGAATTGACTCAATGGCAATGGTTTGGTTTGGTTTGGGATTATAAATCCTAATCTCTGTGATGTTAATGAGGCAGGATACAAACTACAGCATTAAGATGAATCTTAAGTCAATTTCTTTTGAGATATAAAAGAGATGGAACAAGCGAGCAGAAGAGGGACATACTACTGCCAAGAAACAAGACCTGGAGTGGAGTGCATCCTTTGGACCCAGGGTCCCTACACTGATAACCTCCTAGACCCAGAGGAAGACTGATGCCAAGTCACATGGAAATCTCCAAGGAACACTGAGGCCACAGATGCTGAACAGAGACAAGGAACTTTCTCCTAAACTGTGAGCCAACAGAGAAAGAAAGTCTTCCCCTAGAGCCCGCACCATGAATTTGGACTTCTAGTCTCCGGAACTGTGAGAGAATAAATTTGTTTGTTAATGCCATCCACTTCTGGTATTTCTGTTAGAGCAGCAATAGATAGCTAAAACAGATTCCAACATACATTTGGAGAGGAGGGCACAATTTAATTCAGATGCAACTTAATGCACTAGTTTTCAGATTTGTATGTGTAGTTTTATATTTTTTGATTGATTGCTTGAATTGCTGTATGAGGTTGACTAGATTGTCATTGGACCATTACAAACTCCCTCTGCTTTGTATTTCATTTGTCATGGTCATTTCATTTCATTGGTTTTTAAGTAGTCCACAACAAGGCTTGTTGGTTCTCATTCCACCTTTTTAAAACTGTAGGTATTTTCGATCTAAAAATATTCTTTCCTGGCCCATAAAAGCTCTCTCCGAGGTAAAATAATCCCTATCTTTTATATTATACAAAAATGAAAAATGTAGCATATTGGTGGCTTTAAAGTAGAAGAAAAAGTAGGACTATGTCCATTTCTGGTCACTAAACATCAGGATTTCAGTTTTTCTGTGCCTCTCAGGAGCTTAGATATTAACTCGGCTTAGGGAAGGGTTGAAAGTGGACTGCTGCCTATTGTGAAGGGATTCTGATGTCTCTGCATTTCATTATCAAAGCCTCAAAGAGAGGTGAGCAGCCAGGGTCAGCAAATAGCACAGAAACTGGTTCTCAAACCACAGGAGTGAAAGCTATCTGCACAAGTAGAAGCTATGCCAGCCGACATGAGGATTTGGGCCCCACTCACACACAAGACACAGTGAGGCTGCAGGTTGCCTTCAGGGGCCTGTTGAGGTGGCCATGCGGCTCCACCACATGAACTGGCTGTCCTGCACAAGCGTCCACTCTGGGTCTCAGTCTCTTCATCAGCAGGGTGACCTTTACAATCGTCTGACTTTCTATAATTCTGTGTCTCCAGATCTTGGTAGTATAGTGCCTAGGGCACTTGACTGCTAACCAGAAGGCTGGTGGTTCAAACTCACCAGCCACTCCTCGGAAGGAAGGTTGGGCAATCTACTTCCATAGCGACACCGCCTCGGAAACCCAAGGAGGGGTCGCTATTAGTCGGGGCTGACTGGATGGCACATAGTAACAATAACCAGATCTTGGGTATGGGTGGCATGCATAGGTCTTTTCTATCCCCTAACTTCTGCCATCTTCCTCCCCCTCGCTTCCCCAATTGGCATGGTCAATATTTATAAAGGAACCTGGATAGAGCAGGAGGCTTGACATCGGCTGCTAACCTAAAGGTTGGTGGTTTGAACCCACTCACAGCTCTGCAGAAGAAAGGCCTGGTAAACTGCTCCCAAGGTGAACTGCTTCCATGAATTACAGCAAGAAAGCCCCATGGAGAAGTTCTTCTCTAACACATGAGCTTGCATGAGTCGGAATGGACTTGTGGCGACAGGTTTATAGTGTTATATGGAACAGTCTTTGAATAAGAGGAACCAGTAAATTATTCCTATTGGGGTTTTTGCTTATTGGGAGATAGAAAAATATTTCTTTTTTTCACTGATTTCCTGAAAGTATCCATAAAACTCTCCCTAGCATGTACCGTAACAATACACCATGCAAGGAATAGATAAACATCCTTCATGTTTGCTTAACTTATGTCCCCAGGCATTTCTAAGAAATCAAATGACTTTTATCTAGTGGGTAGTAATAAAATCCTTGTGAACATGCCCATGGATTCTCTTATCACTATGTGCAAATTATCAGATTCTGGATTTAAAATTGACTTGCTAAATGTGGGAACATTCCATTCTTAGAATATAATCCAGAAGTGCATAAAGACATCCGTTGCCGCTATTCATGGCGAGCCCGTGTGTGTCAGAGAGGCACTGTGCTCCACAGGGTTCCAGTGATGGAAGTGAGTCACCAGGCTTTACTTTCTAGGTGCCCTCTGGGCAGGTTTAAACCTCCAGTCTTTGGGTTAGCAGCCAAGTGCCTTTTCTTAGTCTGGGTTCTCTGAAGAAGCAAAACGAGTGAAGCCTGTATACATAGAGAGAGAGGCAGAGAGACAGAGAGATTTTATCTCAGGGAAATAGCTCACACAGTCACAGAGGCTGGTGAGTCCCAAGTCCCTAAGCCAAACATCAAGCTGGAGGCTCCTCCTGATTCACACAGCTGCAGGGGCTGATGAACCCAATATCAGCAGGCACTACACACAGCAGGCTCCTGGGTCAGAGGATGACGCATCCAAAATCGGCAGAGAAAATGGCAGATTTGCGGCTCACAGGCCGCGAAGGCAACAATCCCAAGATTAGCAGGTAATACTCCAGGCCACTGGCTCAGCTCCAGGATCCAGATGGTGATGACCTAGATGCAAGATCCAAATCCAGCAGAAAGCCAGAGTTTCCCCAGGACCTCCACATAACAACAACAACCATACATGTAAGAGGCAGGCCACACCCCTGAGGAAACTCCCTTTCAATTGATTGGCTCCTCACAGCACATCTCATCAGGGAAGTGATTACATTACAGCAGATCTCATCATGGAGGATGACTACATCACAAATGCTTAAACTATTTAAAATCATAGTCCAGCCAAGTTGGCACACAACCTTAACTACCCCATGAATTAACCATTCTCACCACCTAGAGACTCATGAAATGCACGGAAAGAACTCTGTCAGCCAACACTGGAGTCCTGCTCAAGCTGCAGCCTTGGATCTCATTGCTGTATGTTGTGGTGGAAATGGCTGTTCAAATCCTGCCCAGATTTTGAGCTGACCAGTGCTTTACCCAGACTGATAATAAACACTTTTGACTTAAAGAAGAGAGATACACTCAGGCTAATGGAATAATCATTCCATTATCATACAGTTGTGATTGTTATTAGGTGTCATTGAGTCGTTTCTGACTCATAGCTATTCTATGTGCAGCAGAACGAAACACTGCCCAATCCTGTGCCAGCCACATGATCCTTGCTACCAAGTCTGATATCCTTCTCTAGGGAATGGTTCCTTCTGACAACATGACCAAAGTAGGTGAGATGAAGTCTGGCCATTCTCACTTCCAAGGGACATTCCAGCTGTACTTCTTCCAGGACAGATTTGTTAGTCCTTTTAGCAGACCATGGTACTCTTAGCATTCTTCTCCAACACCACAACTCAAAAGCATCGACTCTTCTTCAGTCCTCCTTATTGATTGTCCAGCTCTCACATGTATAAGAGGCAATTGAAAAACCATGGTTTGGGTTAGACACACCTTAGTCTTCAAGGAGACATCTTTACTGTTCATCACTTGAAAGAAGTCTTTAGCAGAAGATTTGGCCAATGCAATACGTTGTCTTATGTCTTGACTGCTGCTTCCATTGGTATTGATTGTAGAACCAAGTAACATGAAGTCCTTGACACTTCAATACTTCCTCCATTTATCATGAAGCTGTTTATTGGATCAGTTGTGAGGATTTTTGTTTTCTTTATATTCCACACTGGAGACTGTAGTCTTTAATCTTCATTAAGTGCCTCAAGTCATCCTCACTTTCAGCAAGCAAAGTTGTGTCATCTGCGTATTGCAGGTTGTTAATGAGTCTTCCTCCAATCCTGATGCCACATTCTTCTTCATATAGTCCACCTTCTCAGATTATTTGCTCAGCATACAAGTTGAATAAATATGGTGAAAGGATACAATCCTGACACACTCCTTTCTTGATTTTGAACCATGCAGTATCCCCTTGTTCTGTTCAAACGACAGCCTCCTGATGTACAGGTTCCTCACGAGTACAATCAAGTGTTCTAGAATTCTCATTCTTCTCAATGTTTTCCATAATTTGTTATGATCCACACAATCGGATGCTTTTGCATAGTCAATAAAACGTAAGTAAACATCTTTCTGGTATTCTCTGCTTTCAGCTAAGATCCATCTGACATCAGCAATGATATTCCTCATACAGTAGATGAAAATAACCTGAAGAGCTAAGATAATACTAAAATGTAGTAAAATAATTGGAAAGTGATAAGGTTTGAGTGTTTGTTATCTTTGTTTTAATATTATTTTATTGTAAGCTTATAAAAATTAGTTTTTATTAATGGCTACACATGGGCTTACCATGAGTTGAAATAAACTCAAAGGCAAAAACAGCATTTGGCAATTGGCTCTCCTGTAGACTGGCATGCCACTGCCTAAAGGTCAGTTAGTTAAGCTTCCCACTTCCCTCCTGCCGACACATATATTAGTCTTCAAGTTCTTTAATTCTCTCCTAAAGGAGGAAGGAAGAGCCTTGGAGGTGCAGTGGTTAATTGCTTACTGGGTTCTTAACTGAACCCACCAGTCACATGGTGGAAGAAGGATGTGGCAGTCTGCTTCCTTAAATATTTACAACCTTGGGAACTCTATGGGGCAGTTCTACTCTGCCTTATAGGTCTGCTATGAGTCTGAGTCTACTCACAGCAATGGGTGTGTGTAAAGGAGGAAATGCAGCCAGAATGCTCCTTAGATGCAAGGATGGCAAGACTTTGTCTGAAATACTTTGGACACATTATTAGGGGGGACCAGTGCCTGGAGGATGACATCATGCTTGGTAAAGTAGAGGATCAGCAAAAAGGAAGGAGACCCTCAATGAGATGGATTGAGACAGTGGCTGCAACAATGCGCTCAAGTATGGCAACAACTGTGAGCATGGCCCAGGCCCAGGCAGTGTTTGGCTTTGTGATGCATGGGGTCACTATGAGTCAGAACAGACTCCACAGCATCTAACAACAAACTTGTGTGACACCTGGTCCCTCTTCTTCCTCACTGTCAGTCCTTTAGCTCTGTCCATCTCCATCTTGCCTAGACCATTACAATAAATCCTAAATCCTCTCCTTGACTTCAAAATGTCCCTCTCCAAACTATCCTCTAGACTTGTGCTTCACATGCTATATAATGTGCATCACAATCACCTGAGATTCTTATTTAAATGCAGATTCTGATTCAGTAGATCTGAGGAGGGGGCTGTGATTCTGTTTTTCTAATAGGCTCCTAGGTGATGTTGATGCTACTGGTCCTGGGACCATGTTTTCTGCAGCAAGCCTGGACAGTCGGTGAGCACTCTTTCGAAAACGTGGGTCTGCAGCTTTACTGGTCTGATAGAGCTTGGTGAGACCTCCGAAACTATGGCCCCTAGTTACTCTTCAGGTCTGGAATTGAACTCACTCCTGTGGCTTCCAGCCAAACAATAGATAGGCACATAGGGTGAGCATTTACGTTAGGTAGATACACTCCTTAGAGGGATCAATCAATCAATTGTGGGAGAACAGAAGAGCAGTGTTTGCACAGGGGCATAGCTCAAAGGACAGGAATGCATCGGAAAGAAGGACATGGGGAAGAGGTAACTGCAGGGAGGAAGTGAGAAGAGAGCTGTTACATTGTGGGGATTGCAGTCAATGTCTTGAAACAAAATGTGTATGAAGTGCTATATGGAAAAGGAATTTGCTCTGTAAATTTTCAACCAAATCACAATAAAAAATTTTTTAAAAAACAAACTGTTGGTCTGACCATGTCACTCCCCTGGATGACACTATTTTTGTCCTCCAACCAAAACAGGTGGTTTCACACTTCCGTGCCTGAAATCACTCTGCTCCCTCCCCCGTCCACCCAGAACTTCCTTCTCTTTCAAAGCTTCCTTCTGTGTGTGGTGCCTCTCCCAACATCCCCAGTCAGAAATGAACACCTTCCCTGACTCCCTCCTGCTTCCTGGCAGCACAGCCACCTGCCACTTTGCTGTTTTTATTTGTTCATGTGACTTCTCTCATTAAACTCTGTCAACCCAAACGCCATAAGCCATATTGAAACCTCAACACAAGTATCATTTTCTCCGGGAATTCCCTGACCTCCCCCAAAAACCCTCTGTCTTCGCTCTTCAGTGCTGCTATGACAGAAATACCACAAGCAGGTGGTTTTAACAAACAAATTTATTTTCTCACCGTTTAGGAGGCTAGAAGCTCAAATTCAGGGTGCTGGCTCCAGGGGAAGGCCCCTTCGGCTGGGGTGGGGGAGGAGGTCCTTGTGTTTTTCAGTTCTGTTGCTCAGTTCCTTGGAAATCTTGCGTGGTGTGCCATTGCTCTACCTCCACGTGTGCTTCCTTGCTTAGTCTACTCTTTTATATCTCAGAAGAGATCTGTTTAAAAAATAAAAGCAAAACAAAAAACCCTACCCTAATACTGCTCATAGGAGCTCTGGTAGCATAGTGGCTAAAGCACTTGACTGCTAACCAGAAGGCTGGCGGTTCAAACCCACCAGCCACTCCTCGGAAGGAAGGTTGGGCAATCCTACTTCCATAGTGATACTGCCTCGGAAACCCAAGGAGGGGTCGCTATGCGTCGGGGCCGACTTGACGGCACACAACAACAACAACAACAACAATATTGCTCATTAACTAACAAAGAGAACACATTCCCAAATCAGACTATAACCACAGGTATGGGAACGGGGGTTTACAACACATGTTTTTGCAGAGCCCAATTCAATCCATAATACCCTCCCACCCTATTTCTTTCAGAACACTGCTCACAACCTGTGCTTATCTTATTTGAGCTTATAGTATATGCTGTCTTAGTTAATGCAAGTGAAACCGATAGTTGGTAAGTTAGTTAAAAATAAGTCACTATAATTGAGGAATCCTAAAAAGCAATATAAGTGTACCTTAAATATAAATAAATGCACATTCGTCTCAATTTGGTCTAGGGCCCAAGTCCCTGAGAGTGAAAAGGGTTAACACACTAAGCTGCGAACTGAAAGACTAGAGATTTGAGTCCCACAAAGCCTCAAAAGAAAGGCCTGACAACTTACTTCCAAAATACCAGCTATTGAAAACCCCATGTTGTTGTTGTAGTTTGCCATTGAGTCGGACCCAACTCATACCGACCCCTCCTTGGGTTTCTGAGGCAGTATCACTACGGAAGTAGATTGCCCAATCTTCCTTCCAAGGAGTGACTGGTAGGTTTGAACCGCCAGCCTTCTATTTAGCAGTCAAGTGCCTTAGGCACTATGCTACCAGAGCTCCCAGAAAACCCCATAGAGTAGCTCTATTCTGACATAAATGAGGGCACTACGAGTCTGTATTGACTCCTCAGCAACTGGAAAAGTCCAAGACCAAGGCCATTGTCCTGAATGTGAGTTTGTTGATTTGAGTTTAGCATCATCTTTTTGCATAAACTATAACCATAAAGCAACATCTGTAATTTCTGATTTTAGTTTCTTAATAGTGGAGAACAAACAAAAGAAAACTAGAAGACCTTGTTCTGTCCGAGGAGGCTTCATGGCATGGTAACTCAGTGCTCGACTGCTAACCCATAGGTCAGCGGTTCAAACCCACCAGCCACATCTCAAAAGAAAGATGTAGCAGTCTGCTCCATAAAGACTACAGCACTGGAATACCTATAGGGCAGTTCTACTCTGTCTTACAGGGTCTGTATTAGTTGGAACCAACTCGATGAGAATGGATTTGGTTCGATTTCTTTCTGTTTCCTGGCAACTCGTATGTGACGGGTGGCAGAGACTGAGTCAGGGAGTCTCACTGTAGGTGTGGAAAACATTGTCAGGGTGACAGAAAAATCTAGTCCTGTTCTTCCTTGCTGGCTTCACTCAGCTGACGCCTCCCTTGGGAGCACGTAGTTTAGAAGCTGTTATCTCCCATCAGTAGTGGCTTTGATCAGCCAGTTTCCAGAAAGAAAGAGGGGGAGAGAAATTGGGTGGTGTGAGACTGGGTGGGTCAGGTACAGCCACAAAAATACACATGGGAAGCCCACACATTTGAAGAGAGGTTTGGAACTGCAAAGATGGGTCCAAGATGGGCATCTTGGAACTAACTGCTCGAGATGGTCACACGTGAGCTCAGAGCAAGCCTGCCCTTCTACCTTGTGGTACAGTCTGACCAGGGCAGGATTGATAACCCAGGACCCATGGCTGGAACCAGATAAGCCATGTTGGGATTGAGTGTCTTTCTTTGCATCTGAATTAGTTGCCAAGATTTAGAAATTGGGAACTTTCAGATAAAATCTGGGCTGCCGGTTTCTCGTGGAAAAGGAGACCTAGGAACAGCTGGACTGTTTCCTCATGGCCACATAGGCTGCTGGGCGGGGGGATGACTGGCTACTTTTTCCTTCCCCCACCGGCCTGGCCCTATGGTCACTGGCGTTTGTAACCCCTGCTTCTCTAGATCCTACCCAGAAAGGCTATTCCTGGAAGGAAGATGGTTGTGATGGCAGACTCAGACTCGTGTTGTACATTCCTGAAAGGATAAAATTATGCTACTAAGTCATTCTGTTTAGCAGGAATTGAGGCTTCCTAGAGTTTCTCGAAGGAGCTCTGGTGGCTCAATGGTTAAAGCATCCAGCTGCTAACCAAAAGGTTGGTGGTTTGAACCTACCAGCTGCTCCTAGGGAGAAAGAAGACACAGTCTGCTTCCATAAAGAGTGGAAAAAACCTTGGAAGCCCTATGGGACAGTTCTCGTCTGTTCTATGGGATCACTGTGAGTCGGAATCGATTCAATGACAGTGGGTTTGTGGAACTGTGCAGTTTCTCAAAGATGAGCTCAAATCGAGAATGTCACAGTACTGCCATTGTATCTTGTGATTTGATGACACAAGAGCCACTTGTCTATAAGACCAACTACTCCCCTCTTTGCCTTGGTCCATTTGGCTTATTCTAATGGCTGGAGAACGCCTTCACTTTTACATAATGTACACATCTGGGTCAAATATCCAAATGATGGTAAATTTCTTACCCATTTACAAATGATTATCAGCGCTCACCATAACAAAAATTAAGGCTGTATGGCTGTGGGGAAAGCTCTAACACAATTGGTAGAATTATGCAATATGCACTGGTTTGAAATACCATTTCCTACTGACATTTCCCTTGCAGCTACCTCAGCATTAATGGAAGAATTATTTATGACTCAGCATTTCCCTCACTGCAGCTGCCGAAGGACTGAGCATGAACTGAAGGAAATAAAAGAACCCTGCTGACTCCACCCTCTCAGCTCCAGCACGACTGGTTGAGGAGAGGCAGTGTGCTCCAGGGGAAGGGCATAGGCTGGTTCAGGCTGACCTGAGTTCAAACCCGGGCTCTGGAATGTTACCTTGAAACAATTGTCAAAACCAAAACCAAAACCAAAACCAAACTCATTGCCATCAAGTGGATTCCAACTCATAACGAGTCCCATTGGGTTGCAGCAGTAAATCTTTATGGAAGTAGATTGCCCCATCTTCCTTCTGTGGAGCAACTGGTGGGTTTGAACCGCTGACCTTCCCTACTACGCCACCAGAGCTCCTTTTTGTCTACATCGGGGTGGGGAAACTTTTCCTGTAAAGAGCTAAGGAGTAAATATTTCCAGCTTTGCACATAGTGTCTGTCGCAACTACTCAACTGTGCTGTTGCAGCATTAACGGAGCCAAGGAAACCAGCTGCTAATGTGAACTCACGTGACCCCTTGTGATCAGAGTAGAGCTGTGCTCCGTGGAGTTTTCAGTGACAGGTTTTGCAGAAGTACATCACCAGGCCAGCTCCATGGAGCTGGGGCAGGACTGGGCGGTGTTTCATTCTGCTGTGCATGGGGTCGCTATGAGTCGGAAAAGACTCGACGACACCTAACAACAACAACAACAGATCACCAGGCCTGTCCTCGGAGGCAGCTCTAGGGGGACTCAGACTTCCAACCTTTTGGTTGGCAGCCAGGCTCATTAACTATGTGTACTACTCAAAGATCACAAGGTCACCAAAGCCAATGGAGGTAGCTGTGCGTCAATAAAACTTTATTTACAAAAGAGGCTTTGGGACAGATTTTGCATGTGGGCCCAAGTTACCAACCTCCTGGTCTTCACTGTCTCCATTCTCCCTTCCCCCAACTCAAGCAAGTCCCCTCTTACTCCACCCACATTATTCCACCGAAAGAGCTCTCCCAAAGGTCCCCAGAGGCCTCTGTGGGGTCTAGTTCAGTGAGTCCTCCTCTGTACTCATCTCCCTTGTCCCCAGCAGCATTCATTCTATGTGGGGTGCCTCCTTTGTGAGCTTCTCTTCCCTGGTACAAAGAGGTGAAACGAATACACTGCCTAATCTGGCTTTTTCAGTCCTTCCAATTCTGGAATGCTCTTTCTTCCTCAGCATCTCCGCCCTTCTTACTGTCTTTTGCCTGGAGGACAACAAGGGGGGGGGGGAATAAAGATGAACACCAACAGCCCAAGGCTGATTGCTGTGAGGCAGTGGTCAGAAATGCTGCCACCTTCCAATCTTTCCACCAATTCTGATACCAGCTGTCCCTCCCATGGCACTCACTATTTTTCTGCTGGGTTTGTTGCAATAGCCCACAGAACTCATAGACAATACTCACGCTTTTGGGGTTTATTAGGGAAGAAAGAGGTCACAATTCCAGTTCAGGAATGCTCAGGATACAATTCTTCATGAGGAGAGACTCCCTTCAGCCATGCCCATGGACACACCTCTCTTTTTCCCTCAGCCTGTCAGCCTGGCCTCTGCTCTCTTGGGCAAGTATTACAAGGCTTTTTTTTTTTTTTTTTTTAACTCTGCTGATAGGTGCACCCCACTCTACTAGCCAGCCTCTGGCCCAAAGGCACTCAGCTTTCTCACTCCATGGCCGGCAAGCCCACCGCTCTGTCTCATGCTGGTCTCTTGGTTCTGTTGCCTCTGCTGCTGCAGTCTCTCTCCCCTCTTGATGGTGGTGAGAGCTCCCTTCTCACCTCTGGGAGAGTTCATTTTAAGCCCAGTAGAATGGCAAAACTAACCAATCCCCATGCTAGGGTTCCATGCACCATATTTCCCTGGTCCCACTCCCACAAGAGACTGTAATTTACCTTATTGGCAAGCTTTCCAATCCCTTTATTGAGCCACAATGATCTCGCATTTAGAGTGCCACCCAGTCATCTGGTGGGAGTCACAAAGACCATGGCTAGAAAGCTGTAGTGAGTAATTCACTGCACCACATCTGGGTTTCAGTAGCCCCACACACCCTGGATTTCCTCCTACTTCTCTAGCTATTCACCTCCTCGAATCTTTGTTGGCATCTCCTCCTTTCCTCAGCCATTAAATGTTAGACTTCTGAAGCTGGCCAGTGCTGGCCTCCGTTCCCTTCCTGCTCCGTTGTTTCTTCTGAGGTGATCCCTCTACACCTCTGACTTGAATTGCCCTCTATCAGTCAATGACTTCAACTACACAGCTTCAACCCCTACGTCTTTTCCACACTCCTGCCCATAAATCTAACTACTCCTTCGTGTTTCCCCTTGTCCGTGTTTTGCCCGCTCTTGTGTCATAGTTGCTGGCTCTTTACTGTTGAACTTCCTTTGACTTGTGTGTTCTCAGGGCGACATAGCTCTCTTCCAAAACTGTTTCTTCTGGCTCATCTTCCCCGACCTGCCTCCTCTACACCACAGCTTACACCAGAACCTTCTTGACCTGCTCTCCAAGCAGGTTTGTAATGAGAAATGTGTGTATCTGATTGATGCCTGTCTGAGTACTGTAAACCCAATGAGGTCAAGGACCTCCCTCTGTTGTCCCCTTTGTGTCTGAGCACTTAACACAAAGCCTGGATACCAACAAAACCCAAACCCCAACCAAACCAGAAGTTGACTCTGACTCATAGTGACCTTATAGGGCAGAGCAGAAGGGCCCCATAGAGTTTCCAAGGCCATAAACTTTTATGAGAGCAAACAGCCTCATCTTTCTCCCATGGAGCAGTGAATAGGGTCGAACCACTGACCTTTTGGTTAGCAGCCAAATACCTTAACCACTGGACCACAAAAGCCGCTTGCCTGGAAGCCAGAGCCTCAATCATACCCTTGGGCTGATTGAAGGACTTCAAGTAAATTAAGCTCCAGAGGTCTTGAGGCTTGTCATTTGCTTTTAGTCTGATGTTTTATGTCAGGCTATGCTTCTGTAGGTTAAGTTAGGACACCCAGGAAAGTTTGCCCAGTTTATGTATCTAGCTTTGCCATCCCTTCCATTTTCACTTGAGGTCGTTTTAAGGGTAAGAACTGCTGCACTCTCCATGCTCCCTTCGTTTTGGATATAAAAGTATATACTTGGACACACAGTTCACCAGCTCATCTATTTACCACCTGTGTGACCTTGAGCGAGGTACTTAACCTCATTCCTTCTCAGTGTCTTCATCTGCATTATGATGATGCTAGCACTTAGCTTGTATTAAATGTGCTAGTGTATGGACAGGAGCTCTGGTAGCATAGTGCCTAAGGCACTTGACTGCTAACCAGAAGGCTGGCGGTTCAAACCCACCAGCCACTCCTCAGAAGGAAGGTCAGGCAATCCTACTTCTGTAGTGATACTGCCTCGGGAACCCAAGGAGGGGTCGCTATGAGTCGAATTCGACTTGATGGCACATGACAACAGTGTATGGACAGGGTCTGAGGACCCCTAGTGGCATGGGGGTTAAGAGCTCGCCTGCTAGCCAAAATGTTGGCAGTTGGAACCCACTCAGTGAGCAGCTCCATGGGAGAAAGACCTGGCGATCCACCCCCATAAAGATTACAGTCTAGGAAACCCTGTGGGCAGTTTATACTAGGGGACTATGAGTTGGGATTGACTCAGTGGGACCCGACAACAGCAACAGAGGCCTAACACAGTGCCCAGCATAAAGAGGTTCCCTACTCAGTTAATAACAATCTTGCATGTGCCCACAAATGGACCAGGCACTGTTGCAGGCATTGGGGATACAGCAGTGGGTAGATCAGACATATCCTGCACTCCCAGGGCTTACATTCTAGGGGGAGGGAGACAGACTAGAAAGAAAAATAAAGCAAGATGAGGGTATAGAGATTGATGGTAGGGGAAGGGGAAGGAGTGATGGCCTTTTAGCTGTAGAATCAGGGAAAGCCTCTCTAAAGGGGCCAATAGAAGCAAACACTTGAATGCAAGTAGGGCCCACATTCATGCCTTCTTCTCCTTTCTCCTTCCCTGTGGGGATAATTCCTGTCCCACATGGTTATCTAGAAGAATGCCTCCCTCCAATGCACTTGTCTGGGTTGGAGCAGTGCCAACAGAAATAAGAGTTAAGATTTAGCAGCCTCCAGTGACATCAGTAGGCGGAGGTGCGGGTGCAGACCACACTGGGTGACACTGTCAAAGGAGGTGACACCACAATGACTGTCTATAAAATGTGCACTGTTTCAGCAGAAATTTATCACTTTTTATAAAAAACATTTCTGTAGTTGGCTATAATAACAAAAACTTGTTTCGTAAGCCCAGCTTACATGTATCAGTATACCTACAAGGCTAAAACTCTCCACTAATTTACTTTTTGAACCTTCTCATGCTCTCTGGTCAGAGCTGTTATTGTCACCCAATTACAATCATGCTTCAAATCACGTGGTTTTGCCTACATGTGCTATAAGCTGCTGGTGTTTTTATAAGCACTGATTTTGTCAAATCTTCTGCTGTTTCAGCTGCAGCATTGTGGTAATTAGTATTTGTGGACTTGTATCCATAACCTTTTCGAGAATGAAGCAGTAACTAAAGGAAAAGGAGAAAAATAAAAAAAAAGGCTTCTGTCCAGTTACTAATAATGTAATACAATGTAGAAAGATTTTACAAAACAATTTTGTTGTTAGTATTCATATAATCTAAGAAATATTACACTTACAACAATTTACAACTGTATTTATCACATATTATCCCATGATTAAAATGAATAATAAAATGAGGATTCTGTATGGTCTGGTATGGAAGGAGATCCAGTAGAAGAGGTGTTTTGGTGCTCTAGCACAGCCCTAACAGAAAAATACCACAGGTGGATGGTTTTAACAGACAGCATTTATTCATTTACAGTTTTGGAGGCTAGGAGTCCAAGTTCAAAGTACTAGCTCTAGGGGCTGGGTGAGGACCCCTTAACCTTGGGCTGAATTCAGCTCTGCCTCTTGCTCCCAGCCCTCTGGAGCTGGAGGCTCTCTTAACTCGGGCAGCTGCTGCCTGCTGAGGCTGACAAACCCAAGGTCGACAAGTAAAATGGCACTGTCCAAGATTATCAAGCAACACAGTAGGCTACTAGTTCAAGTCCAGAAACAGTCCCAAGATCAGCAGACAGAATGGCAGGCAGGCTGCTGAATGAAGACTTGGCTACATGCAGGGTCCAAACGTGCCAAAAAGCTCAAGACCTTTCTCAGAGTGTCTTCTTATATACTGGAAGCAGACCCCCATCCCTGAGGCAGCTCCTCAGCTGCTCACAGTAGATTCCACCATGGAGCTGATTACCAGTTTCATCACGGGGAATAACTACATCCAGCTACCCAGCAACTCAAAACCAGCCCCAGCCAAGTTGATACATAACTTTAACTACCATGTAAGGTGATACCATGAGTTACCACACTGGGTGACACCAACTCTAGAGATGCCCTCCCAGGGTGGGGGAGCTCTGGCCTGTGATAAGCAGGCCCCTGAGTGCCACTAATGGTTTGTGCCTAAAGGTTGGCAGTTCAAACCCACTCAACAGTGCCATGGAAGAAAGACCTGGAAATCTGCTTCCATAGAGATTGTTGTTGTGTACCTTCAAGTCGATTCTAACCCATAATGACCCTATAGGACAGAGTAGGACTGACTCATAGGATTTTCAAGGCCGTAATCTTTGCAGAAGCAGACTGCCACACCTGTCTCCCTCAGAGCAACTGGTGGGTTCGAACTGCTGACCTTCCAGTTTGCAGTCGAGTGCTTGACCACCACACCACCAACCAAGAAAACCAACCAAGCAGTTCTATTTTGTTACACATGGGGTCGCCATAAGTCCAAATCAGCTTGACAGCAACAGGACTGTTTTTTGTTTCTGGCCTAACATAGGCATAGATGGTTCAATTCAGCTGAGCAACCAGTGTCAAGGTCTTGGCCTTGCTTTCCATATTCTATAGTAGTTAATATATGCACTATATTGTTAGGTGCTGCTGAGTCAGTTCCGACGCATAGCGACCCTATTACAACAGAAGGAAACACTGCTCGATCCTGTGCCAGCCTCACAATCCTTGCTGTGCTTGAGCCCATCATTGCAGCCACTGGGTCAATCCTTCTCGCTGAAGGTCTTTCCCTTTTTCACTGCCCTTCTATTTTACCAAGCATGATACTCTTCCCCAGGTCCCTCCTGGTAACATGTCCAAAGTACTTCAGACAAAGTCTCACCATCCTTGCTTCTAAGGCGCATTCTGGCTGTACTTCAATTATACTCACCCATCGCTGTTGAGTCAATGCCAACTCACAGCACCCCTAGAGAACAGAGCAGAGCTGCCCCATAGGGTTTCCAAGGCTATATAATCTTGGAAGCCGACTACATCTTTCTCCTGTAGAACCTATGGTGGAATTGAACTGCCAAACTTTAGATCTAGTGCTTAACTATGCACCACCAGAGCTCCAGGGACAGTGAAACACTTCTGTGTAATGGAACACTGCTTGGAGAAAAACAGGTGAAAAATAAAACCCCACGAAATCCCCACATCACTTTCAATGGGTTTGAGGTAGGAGTTAGCAAGTTTGCTTTGCCTCTGCCTGTGGAAAGAAAACCAAATGAGTCAAAATGCAACCAGAAAGAAATGAAAAGAACCTTAGGAGGATGCCAGGAAATGTCAAGAATTACTCAGGCCCAAGGGATCTAAGAAAACAGTGTAGCTGGTTTGTTTGTGCCTTGGGCTTCACTGGTGGTCTTTCCACAACTGTTGCTTCTTCTAAAGGAGCAGGAATGACTTGAGGTATTGCCCTGGAATGTTGTATTTGAATAACATTCAAAAGACTTAACAGAACAAAACACTGGCTGATGCAGGACCAGCCTCACAATTGTTTCTATTACAGCCACTGTGTCACTGCCTCATTGAGAGTCCTCCCCTCTTTCTGTGACCTCTACTTTACCAACCATGATGCTTTTTCCAGAGACTAGTCCTTCCGGGTAACATGTCCAAAGTTCATGAGATGAAGTCCTGCCATCCTCACTTCTAAGGAGCATTCTGGCTGTACTTGTCATGGTATACTCAGTATTCTTGGCCAACAGCACAATTCAAAGGCATCAGTTCTTCTTCGGTCTTCCTTGTTCAGTGTCCAGTTTTCACATGCATATGAAGTGATTGAAAATACCACGGCTTGGATCAAGCACATCTTAGACTTCAAAATGACATCTTTACTTTTTAACACTTTAAAGAGGCCTTTTGTAGCTGATTTGCCCAATATTATACTTTCTACTTCATTTGCAAGGGTATTAAGAGGAAAAAAATGTATCTTCCATGAAGAACCCAAGGAGCCTTGGTGGCACAATGGTTAAGCACTCAGCTGCTAACCAGAAGGTTGGTGGTTCAAACCCACCAGCAGATCTGCAGGAGAAAAGAACTTGTGGTATGCTCTTGTAAAGACTGAAAACCCAAACCCAAACCTAGTGCCATCGAGTTGATTCTGACTCATAGCAACCCTATAGAACAGAGCAGAACTTGCCCCTTATAGCTTCCAAGGCCGTAAATCTTTACAGAGGTAGACTGCCTCATCTTTCCTCCATAGAGTGGCTGGTGGGTTCAAACCGCCACCCTTTTGGTTAGCAGCCCAATGCTTTAACCACAGCACCACCAGAGCTCCTTTCTAGAAAGATTACATCTTAGAACACTTTATGGGGCAGTTCTACTATATCATAAGTCAACTCAACAGCATGCAACAGGCCCCATAGGCTTTCTCCTGCATAGTCAACATGAGGGTATGACGAGGAGAGAAACATGTCTCCCACGAAGAACCCATAGGTTATAGCATTCGTAAATCCAAACAAAAGAACTCCCCTCCAGCCTCAGCATCCCCTCAGCAGCCCTACAGTTTGTGTAGTGGAGGCAGACCTCACTTGCATGAAAGCCATATTTAGCTGCCTGGGGGTACCAGGACTTGTCAATGTCTAAATAAAGCTTTTCGGTCAGACAAATGATTGAACTGTGATAGCAGTTGAGAAATTAGTGAGCGTGTTGGTACATTAACATTTAGGAAGCTGGTTGGTTCCAGAAGATTTGATTGGCCACTAAGTCACAAGCTCTTACAGTTTAGCATCTCCAAAACAGCCAGGGGGCAAATATGTAAGAAGTGTTCCCACTCAATATGCTTAGCAGCAGAATTTGAAAGCTGACATGCATCTATTCCTGAGGCAAGTTTGTTAGCAAGTATATCAGATTGTGCTTTCAGACATGTACACGTATCAAACAAAGATGTCTAAGTGTCTAGGTATCTTAGAGTCTAGATCAACATGAAGAGCTTTAAAAAATGATAAGTCAATAAAATGATACAGCAGAAGGAATTTGTGGTTTTTCATTTCCTTATCTCAGTCAACATTTTGAGAGTATTTATTTTGTGCAAGGAGTGCCAGTGGTGCAGTGGCTAAAGCACTTAGATGCTAGCCCATAGGTTGGTGGTTCAAAACCACCAGCGCTCCTGGGGAGAAAGATCTGTACAGATTCACAGCCTTGGAAACCCTATGGGGCAGTTCTACTCTGTCCTATAGAGTCGCTATGATTCAGAATCGACTCGATGACAGTGGGTTTGGTTTGGGTTGATACTTGCAATGTAGCCTTCTGGAGGCTATAGAAGAATATAAAGATGGATGTGGCCCACTGTTGGGTCTGGAGAGCTTTCTGTTGGGGATAAGGTGGAAGACAACCACCAAACCAAACCTACTGCCACCAAGTCAATTCCAACTCATAGTGACCCCCACTGGATTTCCAAGGCTGTAAATCTTCATGGAAGTAGATTGCCTTACTTTCCTCCTACAGAGCAGCTGGTGGTGAGTTAGCACCATGCCACAAGGTGGAAGAAGGCATATAGGAAGACAGGCAAACAACTGATTTCTTGTGCCAAAGCAATGGCCTGTGACCAAAAGTTGGTCTGACACACTGTCCGTGTTTGGGTTTGGCTGGACCTGCCCCCTGTTAGTGTTCAATCAGACCATGTCACTGGCTGCTGTGCTTCCATTAACTCTAAACTTTGCAAATGAGTGCGTCCTCCCAGATGAAGTCAGTTATCTAGACCATCCAATGTGCCCAGTGATCAAGCATCCTGTTGTAGAATGTGGCCGCTTGGACCCCAACTAGCTTTTCTCCGAGGTTTTAATAACGAAGACCTCACTCTGAAAATTCTATTCCCTCATTTTCAAGGTTTGAGCCCTTCTCTCCATTTCAAAGTTGAAACAGCTAATAACTGGTTCTAAGGAAGATTGAGCTCTGGATACTAATGGACAAGAAACATGGCGGATAAGACTCCAAGGGACCTAATGGCTTCCACAAGAGGAGTTCCTGGGTGGCACAAATGGTTAAGCACTCGACTACTCACGCAAGGCTGGTCCTTCAAACCCACTCGGACATGCCTTGAAAGACAAGCCTGGTGATCCCCTTCTGAACGGTCACAGTCTTGAGAACGCTATGGAACACTTTTACTCTGTATACATGGGGCATCATGAGTCAACTAATAACAACAAGAACACTAACATAAGACAGAATAAAAAGTCAGGGCAAAAATAAAAATGTTTCTACAAGTATCATTGCATTTCCATTAGAACAAAATGTAGATAAAATATAAAATGAAATTGAAAAATAAAAGCAAAAACCAAAGCAAATATGTAGACTAGAATCAGGGCTTTAGTTGGACAGGCCATTTCAATCTACCTTCATCCATAGTTTTGCCCAATTCATCTGGATTTGAAAATGAGAAAAGCATGTCCTCGTATGCAACACATGAAGACCAGCTCTCTTTCTTGACACACAGATGTGCGACACCAGATCCAGTGGTTGTCTCTGTAGAGAGGAACGGGTGCCGGGGAACTGAGGGGGTGGGATTGTGGAGATTTTTTCCTCTGTACACCCTTTTGAATGTTTTACTCTCACTTACTGAAAAATAAGTACTTAATGTTTTGATGGAAAATTTATGTAATATTCTTATTTTGTCATAAAGTTGCTCAATTCCCCACCTTTCCGCCCCCTTCCGTCTGAAGTAAAAAGACATTTTCTGAAGCCTGAGGAAAATGATGAATTAAACGTTTTCTGACAGAAAGGACAGAGTTTGAAAATTATGCCCGATGGGTAGAATGAAGAACCCTGGCAGGAGACGCTGTGCTGACGGGCAGAGAGAGGTGCGTCTGACAGGATTTGGAATATTCACTGAAACTGAGCGAGAGCAAAAGGCAAAACACTTTTAGAATGGATCTTTCTTCTTATTGTCAAATTATTAATGTAACAGAAGCACTTTTTAGTCATTGCCTCCAGTTTCCATTCTCACCCCATCTGAGTCTGTTTTCAGTTTTTCTCAGTTGACTGGCACGGAATTCAGGAGGCCCACCTGTAGTCAGGCTCATGGTGCTGTCAGGGTGTGTTTTTTACTGCACGTTGGTTCCCTGTGGCCCAGTCATGACCTCCTGTGAATGCCACCATGCCAGAAAACTGCCAGACCGAGTGATTCGACAGGACTCACAGGAAAGGATGAGCAGCAGAGCGGCGTCACAACACATGGACGACATCAGCCTGAGGAGAGACGTCTGCTTCTGCCTGTCTGACGGAGTTGTGCCAAGTTTACATATCAGGTGACAGAGAGAAAGCTATTTTCACTGTGCCCTTTGACCTCTTTTGGAAGGCGAATCACATGCTGACAATGATACATCCTGAACTTTAATAGGCTGCCCTGACTGAGAAAGGATTCTTTTTCAGTTTGTGATTACCTCATTCATGTTGTTGTTGCTGTTGTTATGTGCCGTCGAGTCGGTCCTGACTCATAGCGACCCCTCCTTGGGTTTCCGAGGCTGTATCACTATAGAAGTAGGATGGCCCAACCTTTCTTCCGAGGAGTGGCTGGTGGGTTTGAACCGCCAGCCTTCTGGTTAGCAGTCAAGTGCTTTAGGCACTATGCTACCAGAGCTCCTGTACCTCATTCATAGGAAGATAAAAAGATTTACACAGGGTGTGTGTGTGTGTGTGTGTGGTAGGAATTGTATACTAAATAGATGTAGCCTTACTGTTCCCTCGTTCTTCTCAGAACGTTCTAGAAAAAATGGGGATCTGAGGTAGTAATGGTCTCCCACAAAACGCTAAGGTGTGTGGAGGTTTAGCGTAGCCAGAGCTTACTTCTGGCCGAGAAGGTTAGAGAAGTTTCCACCGTTCCCTTTGTAGAGTAAACCCCCAAATCAGAGGAGTGCGATTAGGCCCTGCCAAAGATAGTCTCTATGGTCCCCGTTAAGCTTCAATCATCCCCTCACATTTGGTGGAAGGTTGCTGGAATCGCCGTTTTCCATGAGACAGTGGACAAACAGGAACCAGATGCTATCTCTTCAAACATGGCCTGCAGCCATGACTGGGCGTTGAAGGTCTGACTCGCATTCTCTCTCAGAACAAGTAGAGACGATGTTGATACCGCTGGCTGGAACTGGCTCAGTTGTTGTTAGTTATCATTAGGTGGACTCGAACCTGTGGCAACCCCCTCCATGCAGAGTAGAACTGCTCTATGGGGCTCTCAAGGCTGTGATGTTTTGGAAGCAGCTTGGCAGGCCTTTCTTCCAGGCGCCTCTGGACGGATTTAAATGGCCCACCTTTCAGCCAGTAATCCGCTGTTCAACCGACTGTGCCACCTAGGGACTCCTGCCTGTACTTACAGATTTGCATCCTCCTCCCCGATTAGAAAGTCAGCTTCAGGAGGGCAGATGACTCCCCACTGCCCCAAGAACCCTTAGACTCAGCCTGCCACGTAACAGGTGCACAGCACATTTTCCTCCAATGAGTGATGGACGTTCTCAGAATAAAGGTGTTGTAATTGGGGATCAAGACAGCCCTGATTCGCTGGAGTTATGAGCTCTGTGTTGTCGGCATATCCAGACAGAGCATGTCTTGAGTGTAGTAATTATAATGATTGTTGGTATGGTGGTTCCAGGGCCCTGAACTCATGGATGCCAATGCCTCAGAGCTCTGGCAGCCTGTCTCCACACCCTGAGTTCTCACTCTGCCTCTCTGGCTAAGTTTTGGGCTAATCTTGCCCCTCCCAAACACACCTTATTAATTCTTTTAGCCTGGGAGTTAAGCCAAAAATTCCTGGACAAAGTCCAATTGCTTTTTCTTGCCCTGATTGACATTTGGCACATCCTGCCCTCTTGTGGCCAGGACACATCCGACAACATAGTTTCAACAACTGGTTGTTGTTGTTGTTATGTGCCGTCGAGTCGGCCCCGACTCATAGCGACCCCTCCTTGGGTTTCCGAGGCAGTATCACTATGGAAGTAGGATTGCCCAACCTTCCTTCCGAGGAGTGGCTGGTGGGTTTGAACCGCCAGCCGTCTGGTTAGCAGGCAAGTGTCTTAGCCACTATGCTACCAGAGCACCCCAAATGAGGCTTTCCGTGGAGCTCTAGTGGTAAGGCACTTGACTACTACGAGAAGGTCAGCAGTTCAAACCCACCAGCTGCTCAGCAGAAGGATGATGGGGCAATCTACTTCTGTAAAGATTTACAGCCTCGGAAACCCAGTGAGGGTTGCTGTGAGTCAGAAGTGACTCTGGCAGTGATTTTGGTTTGGTTGTAGCCCTTAACTGAATAATCCCAGGACAATGGGGAAGGAGAACAAACAGGACAGTTTACCCAGAATGTCCACCTCTGCCAGAATGTTGTAAACCATCTAGAATGTTGTAAAGATGGCATTGATGATGGCCCCACATAGAGCTTTGAAAATTAAGAAGAAAAGAAAAAAAGGTGCAATAAAATCCAAATTCAAGAACTCACAGGCAGAAAACTCTACCTTCTAAGAAAGCCCTGGTGGCGCAGTGGTTAAGAACTTTGCTGCCAACCAAAAGCTTGGGGGTGTGATCCCATCAGCTGCTCCACGGGAGAAAGATGTGGCAATCTGTTTTCATAACGATTTTTTAAAAAACACCCCACTGCCGTCAAGTCATTTCCAACCCCTCCTTGGGTTTCTGAGGCAGTATCTCTATGGAGGTAGGTTGCCCAACTCTTCCTTCTGAAGAGTGCTAACCAGCCTTCTGGTTAGCAGTCAAGTGCCTTAGGCACTAGGCCACCAGAGCTCCATTCATAAAGAATATAGCCTTGGAAACCCTATGTGAGCAGTTCTACTCTGTCCTATAGGGTTGCTATGAGTTGGAATCTACTTGACAGCAATAGGCTTTGGTTTAGTTTAATGGAACTGGAAATTTTATATAAAGGGAAACTTGGAATATAAAGAGAAATGTGAAGATGTAGTCTTTGGAAAGAAAAAAAAAAAAAAACCAGTTGCCATCGAGTGGGTTCCAAACCATGGTGACCCCATGTGTGTCAGAGTGGAAATGGGCTCCGGAGGGTTTTCAATGGCCGTTTCCTTTTGGAAGTAGATCAACAAGTCTTTCTTCTGAGGTGCCCCTGGTGGTTTCAAACCTCCAGACTTTCTGTTGGCAGCTCACCATTTGTAACACCCAAGGACTTGAAGATGTCGCCTAGTTTTCCATATTCAATATATTGCCTTTTTTTTTTTTTTTTATTATAAGAACAGATACTGCTGATTGATCAGTGAGAAATTTCTTAACTGTTTTACT
>NW_006921589.1:227683-232848 GCF_000298275.1 Orycteropus afer afer
GTCCAAGATTATCTTCTGTGTCTGTGTTAATTGGTTTCCCTTTTCTTTGTTGAAGAGGGTCTTTGCAATCCTTCTGCCTAGTCCGCCATCTTGCCGGAAGCCCATATTCCATACATTGCCTTTTGAATCACCTGTCATATCTCCTGGCGAGGTCTGGTGGTTTAGTGGGTAAGGCATTTGACTGCTAACTAGAAGGTCAGTGGCTCAAACCCACCAGCTGCTCTGCAGGATGAAGATTAGGCAATCTACTTCTGTAAAGATTTACAGCCTTGGAAACCCAAAGGAGGTTGTTACGAATCAGAATCGACTCTATGGCAGTGGGTTTGGTTTTGGTTTTCCTTCATGCAAGTGCACTTCACTTTCAGAAAACTGTAACTGGGACCATCCCGATGGCTGTGACATAGATGGTGCCTCCCAAAAGTGTGCAGTGCACAACCTGAACATCCTTATGAGGCAGCCTTGATGAAAATACCTTCTTGAGTAAAAAGCTCCAAGCTTGGGCTATCTCTGTAACTTCACATTGACTACTTACTGCTCAGCAAGTTCCTGAACTATGTCAGTCCTGTGTCTTCCTGCCTCCCGTTTTGGATTCCCAGTTCCCCAGTAGATACTCAGCCTAAGGACCTTTGTGCTTCCTGCACCCTCTGTCCTTGGAGACACATTTTGATTTCAGTGCACAGAATGTCTTAACTCAAACAAACAAAAACCCACCGGGAAACTCTCAGGCCCCACAAGATCAGCGGGGAAGGGAGAGATTGGGGCTAGCGCATTTCTGCTGCCTCTTCATGCATGCATTCTATGTCTGTGCTTGCCATCTCTGTGAAAGAGGTCACTCTTTCTTTTTGTCGTATCTGATCTCACTGACCAAAGGACACTTGGCTCAGCCTTTGTCTCTAAGGACACCGACGGACAGCAGAGACTACGCTTGTGGCACTGTAGCCTAGGAGGACTGTGATCTGCTCTGAGCTAAATTATTCTGGTAAATGTTGTTTCTGATTTCCCTTTAGGGTAGACTGAGGCTACGGGCAAAGGGCAGGGCTCTCTTGGTTTCACAGTTTTCTATTGGAAAAGAGATTAGATTTTTTAAAAATAACAACTCTGTTGTCTCTAGGCCAGTGAGATGACCCACTACATCGTGGTAAAGAACACGTCAAAGAGATTCACGGGAACATCTTTCTTTGTCTGAAGGCATGGAGAGGGTTCACTTAATGGTTGGAGAGAGAATTCTAAATACAACTGACCTCACATTCACCTATTCCTCAGCCCCCTCTAGTCTGGATTCCATCACACTGTCACAACTGCTTCTGTACACCTTGTGTCACTAAATGCCCTGCACTGTGCCCCGCCTCCTTACCCTGGAACTTTTTCAGTATCAGACACCTTAGACTTACTTGCTCCTTACAACATTCTCTTTCCTTGATGTCTATAGAACACTCGCTTGCTTTTCCTCCCACCTTTCCAACTCTCTTTTTTGGCTCCTTTGGGGGTTCCTCCTGGTTGACCTATTCTGAATCCCAGACATATTCTTCCAACAGCCTACTTGATGTCTCTATGTAGGTGACACATGGGTATTTCCAACTCAACATGAGAAAACCTCACCTCACCGTCTCATCCTCACTGAAAACCACCTCAGCAGTGACACTGCTCCTCCCTTTCATGTGGTCACTCAGGACAGAACGTGGGCCAATTCTTGACCCCCTCTTCTCCCTCGCACCTCTCTCTCTCCACAGCCAATCAATCATTAGGTCCTTTCTAAAAAGATGCCAAATCCATTGACCTCTTTCCACATCCGTTGCCATACCTCAATCCAACCCTTTACCACCTCCCTATTATAACAGGCTCCTAACTGGTGTCTTCATCTCCATTTTAATCCATCTCCCATTCATTCTTCATACTCTGGCAAATCTAGCCCTCACTTCCTTGCTTAGAGCATCTCACTGTTATCAGGAGAAAGTCCAGAATTACTAACAGGTCCTACAATGCTGGGCAAGACCTATATCTGCCCCCCACCCCCACCACAGTCTTATTGCAAGCAATTTCCCCTCTTCCCCACAATCCACATGGCATGGGTTGAATTGTGTTACCCAAAAGATATGTTCAAGCCCTAACACCCAAGACCTGTGGACGAGGTCTTTTTTTGGAACTAGTGTCATTGCAGATATAATGAGTTAAGTTAACATGAGGTCATATTGGGGACATATTCTTCCAATATGACCAGTGTCCCTATAGAAGAGAAGGAACACAGAGACACACAGAGAGAAGCAGGCCATATGAAGATGGAATACTGAATGATGCTGCCGCAAGCCAAAGAACACCTATAGCTACCTGAAGCTGGAAGGAAACAGGAAAGATTCTCCCCTAGAGCGTCCAGAGAGAGCATGGCCCTGCCGACACCCTGAATTCAGACTTGTTGCCCCCAAAACCATGAGAGAATACACTTCTGTTGTTTTCAGCCACCCAGTTTGTGACTGGAGCCCTAGGAAACGAATACACTACATACTCTGTCTTTTTCAATTCTCCCCATTCTGGAACTCTCTTTCTCCCTCAGCGTCTCTGACCTTCTTGTTGTCTTTGCCTGGAGGGCTCCTCTTCCCCGACTCTCATGGCCAGCTCCCACTCAGACTTTACCTCTTAGCTAGAAACTAGGTTAAGAGCCTTCTGCTATAAGCTCTCGGTAACTTCTTCTCCATAGCACCCTTCACCATTGTAACTGAAATAGACCTTTTGCTCTTTATCATCACAACTGTCTTCCAAGGAGGATGGAACCTATTACACTGAAGGACCTTTTGACTGTTGAACATCTTGAGAAATCCGTGCAATTTTATGGGAGAACTAAAAAGCACAGGAGTCGAGGTGGCACAATGGTTATGCGCTCAGCTGCTGACCAAAAGGTGGGTGGTGTAACCCGTCCAGCGGCTCTGCACAAGAGAGACCTGGTCACCTGTTCCCATAAATATTACAGCCTAGAAAATGCTGTCTACTTCCATAGTGATACCACCTCAGAAAACCCAAGGAGGGATCGCTACGAGTTGGGGCCGACTCAACGGTACATAACAACAACAACAACAGAAAGTGCTATGGAGCAGTTCTACTCTGTCACATGGAGTCTCTATGAGCAGGAATTCACTGGATAGCACCCAACAACAACAACAACAACAGATTCTACAAAATTCAGTGGAGAGAGCACCACCAGCGCTGGAGTTCTTCACGCAGGTTTTGCTCATGGACTGTAGTTTGCTGACCCCTGCTTTGGAGTAAGGATGAAGAGTTACAGGAATACTAGGTAACACTCTCCAAGGGCCCCATGAAGCACAGGTCCGCTCTGACACACACGTGGTTCCACGGGCCCAAGTCAACTGGACGACAACTGTTTTTTAGTTTACTCAACTATCCTCCCTCCCTCTCTCCTCTCCTCCGTCTCTCCTTGCTGCCTATCCTTCTATCCTCCCTCCCTCACATTCTTCCTTCCTTCCTCTTCAATACAACAAACGGGTATCATTGTGTCCCTATTAAAATCTCTCTTGCCCTAAAGGTTGGCACTCTGAACTTCCCCCAGGGCACTGCAGAAGAAAGGACCTGCTGGTCTGCGTCTGTAAAGACTACAGACAAGAAAACCCTATGGAGCAGTTCTACTTTGTGACACATGGGGTCGCCATGAGTCACAATTGACTCACCAGCAACGGGTTAGGAGCTGGTGACAGAAAAAGAGACTTAGGCTTGGAAATGTTCAGTAACTCCACCAAGTTCCATAACTCGAAAAAGGCAGAACTGAGATTCAAACTCAGCCCACCTGACTCTGCAGTTATGGTCTCAATCTTAGCGCAGACCAGTAGTTTCAGATACTCCTCCTGTCTCACCAGAAATGTACAGTAACAGTACTTAGAAGGTAATTCTGTACTACTCTCAGTACTACCAACAAGGATGTGCAAGAGTTTCACTGTGGGCTCCCATCCAGAGAAGTACTTCTGGAACACAGAGCGGTGAGGAACTCAAACACATGTTCTTTTGGCAGGGAGTCCAATGTATTTTCTCCATATCTGAAAAGCTACTCTTTACTACTTTTCCTGCTGACAGAGATCAGAGAAAACTTTCCTTCTAGAGTTGGTGGAGGTAGGCATGGTGTTTATTATGCTCCTATCATGTGCCAGGTACTGTTGTGAGCACAGAGTCTGTAGCTCTGAGCACAGAGAGTAGCTGCAAGGTGTTTGCTATCACTGCAGTTACATTCTAGTAAGGAAGTCAGAAATTAAACAGCAAACAAAAAAGATCATTTCAGGTCCTGATAGGTGCTCAGAAGTAAAAGGACATAAGCGAGAACATATCAAGAGGAGGGGGAAGATGTGGGGACTGCTTTACTTGTGGGTCTTGTAATAGAAGACAAGAGACCCCAGATTCAAACAGGTTCAATAGAGACACTTTTAGTAAGCCTTAGACAGGACCAAGGCAGTCATCCAGGATGAGGGGAACCATCAGCATGTACACAGTACAGAAAGCTGAATGGAGTCTGCTGAGTCACAGCCACGAGGCTAATTGTGTACGGCTGAAAAAACCCCACAGTAAATCTTCACAAAATAAATCATGACCGGTGGGAGACTGATCTTCACTGTTGCAGGCAGGACTACAGAAACAAGGAAAAGCCCATGACTGGGATGTGTACATAACTGAAGACAGAAAAGGGTGACAGAGATCCTGGATAGAGTGAGAGAACAACATGGAACAAAACTCAAAATCATAAAAAACTGATCAGGTTTACTGGCTGATAGAGCCTGGTGAGACCCCCGCGACTCTGGCCTCTAGTTACCCTGCGGGTCTGGAACTGAACTCACTCCTGTGGTTTCCAGCCAAACAAAAGACAGGCATATAGGGTGGACATTTACATCAGGTAGACAGACTGGTTAGAGCGATCAGTCAGTCAATCGTGGGAGAACAGACGGGCAGCGTTTGCTAAGGGAGGTAGCTCCAGAGGCAGGAATGCACAGGAAAGAAGGACACAGGGAAGAGGTAACTACAGGGATGTGGGAAGGGAGCTGTTACATTGTGGAGATTGCAGTCAATGTCATGAAACAAAATGTGTATGAATTGCTGTATGGAAAATGAATTTTCCCTGTAAACTTTCACCCAAATCACAATAAAAATGGAGGAGGAGGAGGAGAAAGGGGAGGGGG
>NW_006921589.1:232948-234613 GCF_000298275.1 Orycteropus afer afer
GGGGAGGAGAAGAAGAAAGAAAAGAGTTACAGGATTGGTTCTGGGCTAGGTGGCAGTCAGGATAGGCTGTGAGTCATGACCATGCAGCCTGAGTCCTAGCCACAAGGTGGCTACCAAACAATACCGAGATGGCAATCTTAATTTAAATTAGAAATGGACACTGTCAGGCAAGTTCCCTAGTTCCTTGGGTGAGCATAATCTGTTTTCAACCATTCTCTTCCTGAAGGCAAACTGCCCCTCCCAAAGTGTGTCCTAGAACTTGTCTATGCATAGTCACAATGAGGGTTTAATGGTTAGAAAGAACCCAAATGGCATCTGAAATTTATGTCAAGCCTCAAAGTGGAGTCAGGGCTCCCACTGCAGATCACAGCCCTCCACAAGCCCAAGTGCTTTAGAATTTAAGCTCTAAGACAGTCCTCAAGAAAGGCCCCTAGAAAGACCTGCTCCTGATGAAGAGAGCCACTGGAAGATCTGGGTCAAGAGTACCAAGTGCAGGAAAGAGATTTGTTTGTTGGTCTGCTTTGGTCTACAGGGGCTGGAAGCCTGCGAACTGTATTTCTGAGTCACCCTCACTCCCAGCACTCGGGAGGCAATGTGCATTCTGCTAGTGAACTGGTTGTCTGAGAGCAAGAGGCAATTATTTTGTTCCCCAACAGCAACCATGGGTATCTGGGCTCTGGCAAATGTAGGATCTGGCATAACATGTGTGTTTAGCTGTGCCGTTTCTCTGTTGTCATTGCCTGGGCAGTTGTCCCCATCCGCAGCAGTTTTCTGCAGTTCTCTGGCCTCTGGGCAATGGCATGAACTCTCTGATTCCCTGGTGCCCTGCTGCAAAACTAAGAACAGCCCACTTCCTCTAGGTCTTTGCTAGGCTTGCATTGAATTCTCTGAATTTAATTCTTCTCCTTTTCACAAAATGGTTTTTAGACTGGCTTCCCTTTCCTGATTCACTTTGGACTGGTACACAAAACCAGTGCAAAGGCCCTGTGGTGGGAATGCATTCACTGGAAGGTGAGAAGGCGGGCACTGCTGAGCAGGAAGAAGGCAGCAGAGAGTGGAGATGTTGACGCCACAGGTGAGCCACGCCTAGCTCATGAAGGGACTTGTAAGCCATCATAAAAAGTCTGGAATTTATTCCGGATGTTCCAGAAAGGCACTGAAGGTATGAGGTGGGGGAGGGAATTGAACAGAAAGGGGAGAAATGGAAAAACCGGAGAAAAGAAAAGAAAAAAAAAATACTAAAACCCCAAAACAAACCCACTGCCATCAAGTCAATTCTAACTCATAGAAACCCTATAGGTCAGAGTAGAACTGCCCTACAGGGTTTCCAAGGATGTAAAGTTTTATAGAAGCAGACTGCCTCATCTTTCTCCCATAGAGCGGTTGGTGGATTCAAACTGCCGACCTTTTGATTAGCAGCCAAATGCTTTAACCAATGTACCACCAGAGCTCCTTAAACAAAACTAAAAATTTAAACCTACTATCAAAGAATCTGGGAGCTCTGGTAGCATAGTGCCTAAGGCACTTGACTGCTAACCAGAAGGCTGGCAGTTCAAACCCACCAGCCAGTCCTTGGAAGGAAGGTTGGGCAATCTACTTCCGTAGTGATACTGCCTCGGCAACCCAAGGAAGGGTCACTATGCGTCAGTCTGACTCAATGGCACA
>NW_006921589.1:234738-238714 GCF_000298275.1 Orycteropus afer afer
GAAACCCAAGGAGGGGTCGTTATCATAGAATCTGGAGTTACATGTTCTGGAAACGAAAAAAAGGCTAAAAGCTTATTAGAATTTGATAACTATTAGCCAACACAAGAAGAACTCTTTTGATTTCTTAGGTTTGCCAGATGTTTCCCACCTGTTCTGAGACCAAAGAAGGACTAGGATTCAACTATATACAGATTCAGCTTAGTTCCCTGATGGGGGGGGGGGATCCCCGACTGCAGAGAAAGGTTGAAAAGGTCCCTTTTCTTGTGAATCCATGAGAATAAGATAGACAACCAAGGATTTCTGGCTGGAGAGTGAGATTTGAAGATGGTTGTTGAGTGTCCTCCGCAATCAGAGGTACACAGTGATGGCTAATCTGGTCTCAGGTCTATATCTATCAGGAACCAGCACGGATTCAACATAATGCTGAATGTTGATATCCTCTGGGTGTCCAGGAAGTCCAGTCCTCTGGAAGGGGAAAATAGTCAGTGTTCTGCTTAGGGAAACAAAGCCTGGAAATAATATGCCTTCACTCCTGACCATATGACGTCAGCATGGACATGCCAGAAACTAGGGAACCATGATAAGAAGGCTACACACCTATTACTAATTATTGCATATTAAAAAGTCATTTACTGAACATGTGATGTGCTGTAGCACATAGCCACGCAAGGACAAATGGAACCAGGCAGCCACAACAGGCACTAATGGTTCACCTCTCCGCTGACTCAGGTACCAAGGCTGGCCAGGGTCAAGATTTCTGCCCCAAGATAATCACAATGACGTCCCAGAAGCAGGATATGAGCTATGATCGCCAGCATCCCTCATATGTTAGCCATTGACCCAGAGTGAGACTGGCCCATTCCAATCAGGTGCCACAAGATTACTGGTCTTTTATGTGACGTTGTTAAGAGGTGGGGCCTGAGGGAAGACACAGGCAATTTCTGCCAGGAAAGCCAACACAAAACTGGACCTGAAACCCTGGGGCCAAATGGAACAAAGGGGTCAAAGTACAGGGAAAGGAGTGAGAAACAAGAAAGAGAAGGCGCAAAACAGGAGGTGAGCTGTCCCAATGTCCAAGGTGCAGGCAGTGCCCTCTGGCTTCACGCGGGCCCCACAGTCACTGAGACCTGGCTTAGAATCCTGGCTCTTCAAAGCGCCACTGGGGGACCTTGGGGAAAGGGTTTGACCTTTCTGGGTTTCAATATCCTCCTGCTCAAAACTGGAGTATAGGCAGTCTTCATTATCCAAGGATAATTGACACAGGGGAGAAAAAGTGAATCTATTTACATAGAAACTAAACGTTCACAGTAAATTATTTAGCACCAAGTCTCATTACAGCTCTATCTTTAAAAAGGACACTCAAAAGTATGAATAAAAATTATTTTGGATTATAGTTAACAAAATATGGGTTACAGTGACAACTATGTGCTAATTTTCAGAACAAAGAATGACTCAGATTTGAATGGAGGGTTGGGGCATATTTTTTGTGACAACATTGTCCATTCTTCATCAGGTTTCCTAAGGGCCTCTCCTGATACTTTGTATACAAATAATTCTCTTTCCATGATGGGACATCTTATTGTCAATATATTCCTTACAAGAACTGGTAGGGAATGAACAAATACTCAATTTTAACTTTATATAGCTTTTAAAAATATTATACAAATAATTTTTATTTCTGGCTATATGCTAGACAAGATACCCACTCCTCAAAATATAAAATTCTGGATAAAATATAACAAACCCATTACTCATTGCCATTGAGTTGATTTCAACTCAGAGTGACTCTATATGACAGAGAAGAACTATCCTATACAGTTTCCAAGGCTGTAAATCTTCACAGATGCAGACTGTCATTTTTCTCCCATGGAGTAGTTAGTGGGTTCGAATCGCCGACCTTCTGGTTAGCAGCCAAATGTTTTAACCACGATGCCACCAAACCCACTGCCATCCAGTCTATTCCAACTCACAGTGACCCCCACTGGGTTTCCAAGGCTGTAAATCTTTATGGAAGTAGATTGTCTCATCTTCCTCCTGTAGAGCAGCTGGTGAGTTTGAACCGCCGACCTTCCGGTTAGCAGCCAAATGCCTTACCCGCTGCACCACCAGAGCTCCTTAAAGCATAAATAACACTCATCCCTTTAAATGTAGCTCTGGCTCAGATGAATTGGCAGCTCCTAGGGGAAGGAATGGAAAGAGGTGACAAGCCGGGTGTGAAGCTGCCTTGGGAGGCAGGGCTGACGCAGAGACCTTAACAGAAAGCACCAAGCCTCAAAGGGCTGCAAGCTCCATATAAGGGGGCTTGGAAAAAGTCCACCCAGGGCCAAAGTGAGATATCCAGCATGCCTGCCGCAGTTCTGGGTGGTGGGCAAGAGATTTACTGAACAGGGGCTGGCATGTGTTTTTCGGATGTTTTCAGACACACCTGCACACAAACATACACATTTAAATTTTGTTGTTGTTATTACATGCTGTCGAGTCATCTTGAACTCATAGTGACCTTACGTTCAACAGAACAAAACACTACCTGGTCCTGTGCCAGCCTCACAATCCCTACTATACCTGAGCCCATCACTGAAGCCACTGGGTCAATCCATCTTGTTGAATGGTCCCTTCTAACAACATGACCACATTTAAATAGGCTCATGTTATTCTGACACTTGGTCTTTTTCCTCTGAATTTGTCTTAGTGACCTTTTGGGGTATACTATACTCCTGGATGGGAGCTCTGGTAGCGTAGTACCTAAGACATTTGACTGCTAACCAGAAAGCTGGCAGTTCAAACCCACCAGCCACTCCTCGGAAGGAAGATGAGGCAATCTACTTCCATAGTGATACTGCCCCGGAAATCCAAGAAGGGTCGCTATGAGTCAGGTCTGACTCAACGGCACATAACAACAACAACAACAACAACAACATACACTTGGATCTCACCTTTTAAAAGGCTGCGAACCAGCATATGTTATGCATATGACATAATGGGGAATGATACCACCACCTCCACACTAATAATTTTCCTTATTCTGCTGCCTCATCTTCCTTCCACAGAGCAGCTGGTGGGTTTGAACCGCCAACCTTCTTGTAAGCAGTCAAATGCCTTACACACACCGGTAGGTGGCGTTTATTAATGATACCTGTTTTCTGTTTCCTGCCATTAGAGTGTAAATTTCAGGAGGGCAGGGGTTTGTGTCAAGGTTGCTTACTGATCTAGCCCCCTGTACTTAGAATGGGACCTAGCTCACAGTAGATTCTCAATAGATATTTATTGAGCAAATTGAGTTAAGCAATGAGTCTCTATATAATCCAACCAATTTCCCAATGATTTTCATGACTAAATATACAACAGCATTGTCATACACACTTCTATGTACACAATGCTGTAAATAGCCCAATCTTCCATGTCTACACAATGGTGACTGATAGATTAGAAACACATGCTGAGCTATGTCTGTTGAGGAATGGGCAATGCAGCTTGCTACTTCCCTCATGATTATTTATTGCAGATACATGATAACTGACTATCAGAATTGCTACTCTGATAGTTCCTGGAGGTGTCACTCGACCCAGGGAGGACACAAGACTCCAAAAGTGCGTCAGGGTCACCCTCCTTGTCCCCTTCACTCTAATCTTTCCTTCCTTCCTGTGTACACTCATCTTTCCTCTGGGATATGACAGGTACATGGAGAAGGCAGGCTTCTTTTTTTATGGCTCAAAGGTGAGGCTAAGGGCAACACTGAGGATTTTAGGAAGACCAGAAGTGCTAAGGTTCATGGGGAATGTCCATTTTCAGGAATTTTCACAGGGGCACCGCCTGATGGAACCACAAGGCATGAAGGGAGTATTTGTGAGAAAGACGTGGGAAGCTTGAAGGATCTCGACAGTCAACACCTGGAGGAGCTAACGCGCATCCCTAGAGCATTGGCCTAACACAACATGACAATGCCCTCAATTTCCTGTTCAACACCTTTCTCCCAAAT
>NW_006921589.1:238915-239852 GCF_000298275.1 Orycteropus afer afer
ACAACATGACAATGCCCTCAATTTCCTGTTCAACACCTTTCTCCCAAATGGTATCCTATCCTGTAGCATCCCCTGCATGAGCGAAGGAATGCCCAGATACTTTAAAGGACGCACTCTTTTCTCTTGATATATTTCTTTCTCAGGGAATGTTGTAAAGGACAATAAATAGGCCCTCTTTTCTAAGAGGGTGACATCTCTACACAAGATGCCACCCATTTTCAAAGCACAGACTGAAAAGGGATCTATCCCCACCCTACTGCTGTCCCTTCACTGCTGGGAGAGAGCATCATGGTTTTTCCCTGCAGACGATGTCATTTCCAGGGTTATACCTGACTGCCCGGTGGGAAGAACGGCTTGCCTGCTCCCTGGACTATAGGTACGCCCCCCCTCGCTCCCCACCACCTCATCTTCCAGTGGCTCCCAGGCACCCACAGGATCGACAGACACGTGTGACAGTGGTTTTCAGGCCTCCTGGGAGTGTGGCTGGCTCCCTGCTCCCTGAGCTCCAGCTGCGCCACACTGCCACCCTGCTCTGGGCCCGCTGGGCCCTCCTGAACACAGGCAGCCGCTCCACTGTGGATGCCGGGCTGCCACACTCTCACTTTTGTTTGCACGCAGACCTGCCAGGGTGGGGTTTGAGAGCGAATGGAAGCCTACATATTGGATCTCTGAATAATTAAAAGTGATAAATCTGCTAACAGACTGTGAAATAAAATGTGTTCCATCCTTCTACCTTGTCAAACACACCTTCCTAACAAGAAAATGAGAAAATTGGTGTAAATCTGTGGTTTTTGGCAAAATAGCAAGGATGACTGAATTTAATTACGAGTGCATATGGCTGGTGCTGTCAATGGGTTAGGAGGCTTGGATGAGTAGCAGAGATATACATAATTCAAAAGTGATTATATATTTTTCCAGAATGTTTTATCTTACCTTC
>NW_006921589.1:242540-243212 GCF_000298275.1 Orycteropus afer afer
AGTAATAAAGATTTTGAAAATAATGTGTATTCTACTAACAGGAAAGACCTGAAGAGTTAAGAACAAAATATAATCATAGTCAAGCGACATAAAATTTAAATATATTTTCATCGAATCACAAAATAAAGGAAACTTTCAAGTAAAAATATTAAAAGTATTTTTTCATGTACTTAAAAAGGTGGTCCTTCTTGAAAACATCTTCAAAATTACCCATAAAAATTAAAAGGCAAAAATTTAAATTATAATTACTGAACATCCACATTTTAAATACAAAAATATTTAAATAAATTTGCAACATTTATTTACTTTTGAAAAAATGTAATTGAATGCTAGCAATATATTACAAAGGAAAAAGTATTCACAATTTGACTATTTCATGCCAATTTATTGACAATTTTCATGTATGTTATGGCTGGACCTACATGTATGCAAATCTAAGAAAAACATGCATTGTTTAACAGTGCAGATATTCTTCCAGCCTGGTGCAACTGCTGTGAATACCACATTAATGTGTGCAACAGTTAAGTACTTGGCGACTAACCAAAAGGTTGATGGTTGGAATCCACCCAGAGTTACCTTGAACAAAGGCCTGGTCACAGCCATTGAAAACCCTACAGAGTTCTACTCTGAACCACATAGGGTCACCATGAGTTGGAATCGATTACAGATTTT
>NW_006921589.1:243412-245176 GCF_000298275.1 Orycteropus afer afer
AGATTTTTTTAACCTCCAGAATAACAAATTAGAACACGATGAGAAGAAAATGAATGCTTAGCATTACTTACTGGAAATGACCCTTTATTTTCTAAGACTATTTTACTCTTTGGCTGAGAGGAAGGATCTGGCAAGTGAATGTGACTCTTCCTTACCCAGGCATTCCCACCACACACATCCTCTCCCACACTCTGCAGCAGCGTCCAATCAACCCACAGCCTCCATGGTGTTCAGAGGCAGCCAGCTCCTGTTCCAAGGCCAGAGGGCAGGGGTGTGCAGAAGCATCTTCTGGGGCCTGAGCGGTGTCAGTCACCACAGCAGATGTGCCCTGGGTCCTAAGTGGCGGGGGGCCCTTGTGCTCTTACACAGATGTATTTTTCATATGTTTGTCCAGGACAGGGGCTCCTCTTGGCCAGATCTAAGCCTAGCACCCTGTGCCCGGAAATCTCCTGTGATTATTCACGAATCCTCTTCAGTGGAGAAGTCCGAGGCTGGAGGCCCATTGTTCTGGGTACATACTTCTGCAGCAGGGCTCCTCACATGGCACTGTAATTACTGTTTATACATATACTCCCTCTACAATGCCATTTCCTTGAGGGCCTTTGGCTTCCCAACAACAGCTATCTGTACTTCACTCTGCTGTATTTCGAATGCCAGATATGCTTAATTTTGTATGTATAAAATGATGATATTGAACGTTTTTCGAACTCTTCCTGGCATCCTGTTTGTGCACCCCCAATGGACAGCCACTGTGCTGTCGGGGCAGACTGTGGCTTCCAGCCCTGCCATGACAGACCCCAGGTCGGGGCTCGGCTCTGCACTGGGTGCTCACAGGACTGCAGGCACCGGCTGCTCTAGGTCTCATCTCTGCCACCCAGTCTTGACATTGAAAGAAGACCCTCTTTGCTAAATTGTGAGCTGCCTCTCACCACCTCTGTTTCATTTGCAGAATCTGAGCACTAACTGGGACAGCAGGAAGCCTGAAAAAGGGTGGGCAAGGCCCCCAAAGACTCTTCTTCCCCTGGAATCTGGGACATGGGAGATTGTGGGAACGTGTGTTTTGAGGCTTCTCACTGAGAGGGACCTCAGCCTCACAAGGTAGCTCTTTGATAGTTGCTGCCAAGTTGATTCTGACTCATGATAATCCCACGAGTGGCAGAGCAGAGCTGTGGTCCACAGGACGTTCAGTGGCTGGTTTTTCAAAAGTAGATTGCCAGGCCTTTCTTCTGAGTTGTCTCTGGGTGCACTCGAACCTCCAGCCTTTCTGTCAGCAGTTAATGGCTTCAGCCGTTTGTACCACTCAGGGATGGAAGCTACTTCTGCACATCATCTCTTAGGAGATCAGTGTTGACTTTGAATAAAAATGGAAGAAGTTAGACGTAAAAACTGGAATCGTGCTGCAGCTGAGAGCGAGGCCTTAGGGTTGCACTGTCTTTGTGTCTATGGTTGTGCAGAACACGAAGGGCACAGGCCCTCGGGGTTTTGTTGTAAATATATCTTTAAACAAATAAACCCAGGAGTAAATGAAGCAATTTTATGAGGTCAAGAAGGAAGTAAAGCAGAGGCAGGGTCAAAGTCTCCTAAGAAAATGGATGTAAACAACCACAAGGAACACGTCATGTGCTTGGCTCAAGCCCAAGGTGAAGGTGCTATATAAGGGCCTGGCAGCCGAAGGAGCCCTCAGACCTCACTCTCCTCCTGACTCCTCTCTCCTCACCTCTCCTGAGTTCTCTCTACTGACACCATGGGTTGCTGTGGTTGTGG
>NW_006921589.1:245276-246557 GCF_000298275.1 Orycteropus afer afer
GGCTGTGGCGACTGCGGCAGCTGCACCACCTGCAGGTGCTACCGGGTCGGCTGCTGCTCTGGCTGCTGCCCCTGCTGCTGCGGCTGCTGTGGGGGCTGCTGCAGCACCCCCGTGGTCTGCTGCCACCGCCGCACCTACTGCTGTCGCCCGTGTTGCTGTCGCCCGGGCGGCTGCAGCTGCGGGAAGGGCTGTTGCCAGCAGAAGGGCTGCTGCCAGAAGCAGTGCTGCTCCTAGGGGGGCCCACCCGCACGGGCTGCCGGGGGCCAAGCTCACTGCTCTGCTCAGCCCCTTAGACAGTTCTCTCCTATTCACCCACATGTCAAGCTTTGTGATATAGCAAGGAGTCCCTGGTGGTGCCAGTGGTTGATGCACATGACTGTGAATCAAAACGCTGGAGGCTCAAATCCACCCAGATGTGCCTTGGAAGAAAAGGCTCGTGATGTGCTTTCAACGAATCAGTCACTGACATCCCTGTGGGGCTCAGTTCTACTCTGGCACACATGGGGTTGCCATGAGTTGGGGATGACACCATGACAACTGGTAATATAAGAGAGAGATACTTGATGAGAAGTCAGAAGGCCCAAATTCAAGTCCATGCTCTGCTAAGGCGGCCTGACCGTGGACCATTCACTCAGCCTCCCTGAGCCTTCCTTACTCACCTGTAAAGTAGTTAGTTTGGGCTTAGGCATCCCTAAGGACCTCAGCAGCTTTAACAGCATATGGGTCTGTTGCGTTCTTCAAACTAAACTCACAGGCTCTACATTGTCCTCGTAAGATATCCGTATCTCTTATAAACCCTGGCTATTCTGGACATTAACATCTGTTCATATAAAAAATGAAAACAAAAATAACCCAAAGCCTCTCGATCCAGTATGATCCATCAATCACAATCCCTGCTGGAACTAACACAGGCCACAGCTGGCCTCCTAAAGGTACAAAAATTCACATTCATTGCTCAGTGGAAGGAAGTAATTCTTTTAAATAGATTCCACTTTTTAAACGCCGACCTTTCTGCTTGTGGCGCTTCTGCACTTCCAGTCCTGCTATGTTGGTTATGTACGGAGCTCCACTTACAGTTTGTAGTGTTTAATTTTCTTAAATGTAATTTACTAATAAAATACTAGAAAAAAGCAGTATTTCAGTGTCTTTGTTCTGATTTGTTGTTACTACTTCTGGGGAGGGCTGCAGGTGACAAGAGTTGATATTTGGCAAGGCATCTTGGCCACTTCAGGCAGGTATTCTGGAGAAAGACAAGGGGTCCACTGCATTTGCCAGAGGGAC
>NW_006921589.1:246717-288868 GCF_000298275.1 Orycteropus afer afer
ACTCCACTCGGTCATTCAGGGATCTAGGTTGGTAGAAGTTCTGCCATCTTCAATAGCTGGCCTCCAAAGTAGCTTGATTGTCTTTAATACACAGGTAGAAGAGAGGAGAGCAGACAAAGCCCATGGTTTTCTAACCCCCTTGGTTTAGAATACATCCTGAGATGGCCGAGATGTCTTCCCAAATAGCATCCCACTTCCCTTCACCTTCAATTGGTTAGAGGCAGTCACATGGCCTAATTAGATGCAAGGGAGGCTGGGAAATGTAGTCCATGGCTAGGCAGACACTTGTCTAATGTGACAGGAAAAGCAGGCATTTTGATGGACAGTTAACTGCCACATTAAGCCCATGTTCCAAAGAAGCTGATCTGGCTAGAGTGTGTTTACAAGAGGCTGCCCCAAGGCAAGTTGGCTGAGTGTTCAATATGCTTTCCTATCACTTGAATTCCTCCAAGGGTAGTTATTCAGGGGACCTGGGCATACCTAGCATGTGGTTGCGTTACCTTAAAGTTATGGAGCTTTAGGGACAGGAGGTTGAGACAACAGCAAAAGAGACGAAGCCAGATAGCTTAGCAAATTCAGCGCCTGGTGTTAGCCAAGATGCTCACAGCTCCAATGGCACGCGAGGTGCACAGGAAGCTGGAGGGGGTGCAACAGAGGAACGAGGCGACATACGAAGGCCTGTGCACCAGTGGCACAAATACGACTTGGCTGTGACTCCAGTTTCTCTCATATATTCCCTCTCCCATCCCTCAAAGAAAGCAGTTCTTAAATACCCTTGAGGAGTTCTCATTTGAGCTAACGAGGTAATTTTGATTTGCCTATAAAATGCTACCTGTCATTATAAAGTCACAGTGTAGGAAGGACAAACACAATTCAGACTGTTTTAAAAGGACAGGCTGTATGACAGCCCTGGACAATCTGGAGAAATGGGAGCACTAGGGGGACTATGGGGAATTATCATGCTTAATATCCATTTCAATGTTCTTCTTTGCCTTTCTGTACAGCAGAGGCTGGAACAACATAAACAAAACAAAACAAAACAAACAAAAACCTACATTGCCCAGAATCCTCTGCATCTAGGGTCTACATATTGCAATTATTAGATGGACCCTTGAGAGATATGGAAGACAGAAGTGAGGGGTGGCCATCTTCCTGCCACGTTGTTTCTGCTGCTAAGAAAGACCACGGGGGCTGCATTGTCTGCTCCGCAGCGACCTTCCTGGGTGCAGAATCAGTGTCACGGAAGTGAAGAAGCAGTAGCAGTGGTGGCAATAGTCAGCCAGGGCCCCAGGGTCTGGTCAGCAGCCTTGACTGCAGGGCAGGACCAGCAACAGTGGCAGTGGTTTCCTGTGTACGTGTGTGCTTTAACTGGCCATTGCCTAGGCTTTCCAACTACTGCAGAGGCAGCAGCTCCCCTAAAGCCAGGGCACCAGTCATGTCCTGGGATGGCTCCTGGAGGTCAGCCTAGAGCCTGCTCCTTCAGCCTTTCCAGCTTCATACGCACAACTTCCCACATGACATCTCTTTGGGTGGCAGACTTCACCCCTCAGTCAATCTGGTGGCTTTTCCTGGACTAAGGCAGACCAAGAGGAAGGGTCTAGGGATCTACTTCTGAAAATTAGTCCATGAAAACCTAGTATGCCTACAAGAGTTTAAGATGTCTAAACTCTTGGAGAAGGAGCCCTTGTGGTGCAGTGGCTAAGCACTTGGCTTCTAACCGAAAAGTCATCAGTTCAAACTCACCAACAGCTCCACTGGAGAAAGATGCAGCAGTCTGCTTCCGTAAAGATTTGTAGCCTGGACACCCTGTAAGGCAGCTCTACTCTATCCTATAGGGTCACTGTGACTTGGAACTGACATGCTGGCAGTCTTCTAGTTTAGACCCTGAATGACACTGGCACCCAGAAGGCCCCTCTTATCATCTTGTGTCAAGTGCAGGGCTTCAAACCAGTTGGAACCCCGCTGGGATTCTGCATTTCTGCCCCCAGATATACTGAGTCAGAATCTACATTTTAACAAGATCCCCAGGTGAGTCTTAGAGATTCCCAGGTAATTTTTACATATTCAAATTTTAAATAATTTTTACATAATTTATATATATATGCATATATAGATATTTATGTACATATAATTTATATGTATATATATATTATGTATATATTTTTACATAATTTTTATGTATATATAGAAGGCCCTCAATGAGATGGACTGACACAGTGGCTGCAATGATGGGCTCATGTATAATAGGGACTATGAGGGTAGCACAGGACTGGGCAGTGTTTTGTTCTGTTGTGTATGGGGTCGCCTTGGGTCTGAGCTGACTTGACGACACCTAACAACAACACAGAATTTCATGCATATCAGAGAATAATTAGTGTCTCTTGATTTCAAGGTCAAGTTCTTGGGAGAGTTCAGAAGAGCTTAGTTACTGTATGTACCCAAGTTCTAATCAGTAATGGCCAGGGGAGCAAAGTCCCACAGTACAAATGAGATACAGGTGGGCCACGCATGCAAATTGCGGGGGAGGGGGTATTTACAGAACTAGGCCTGTGGGCTAGGCAGGTAGTACAAAAGTGACATACACCTTCCCTTTGGTTGTAAACTGATTCTCTTTTCATCTTATCTTTAAATACTTTTCCACTCATAACTTCCAGATTCTATTTCTACATTTTCCCACAATTCTTCAGGTATTTACTTTTGGCCACATACGTAAGGAGTACAAACCCAAGTGGAAATAGTTTTATTACCAAAACCAAACCAAACCAAACTCACTGCCATCGAGTCGGATCTGACTCATAGAGACCCCCCCTCCTTGGGTTTCCGAGGTGGTATCACTACGGAAGTACATTGCCCAATCTTACAGGCACTAACAAAGCATTCTAAGAGTCTGGTAATGAAACTCTTGATTTTCATACCAAAAAACAAACAAACTCACTGTCATCAAGTTGATTCGACTCACAGTGACCCCTCTTTGAGTTTCCGAGGCGGTTATCTCTACGGAAGTAGATTGCCCAATCTTCCTTCCAAGGACTAGAGCTCACAGTCAGGTAGAACCCAACCAGTACCCAAAAAGCAGTACCTAAGCAGTTCTCCAAGGAGCTCTGGTGGCACAGTGCCTAGGACATATGACTGCAAACCACAAGTTGGTGGTTGAAACCCACCATGTGCTCTGTGGAAGAAGATGGGGCAATCTAGTTCTATAAAGATTTACCACCTTGGAAACCCAATGAGGGTCACTATGGCTTGGAATGGACTTGATGGAAGTGAGTGAAGCAGCTAAGGCATTTGACTGCTAACCAGAAGGCTGGTGGTTCAAATCCACCAGCCATTCCTCAGAAGGAAGGTTGGGCAATCTACTTCTGCAGTGATACCACCTTGGAAATAAAAGGAGGGGTTGCTATGAGTTGGATCTGACTCAAAGGCAGTGAGTTTGGTTTTTTTTGGTAGCACAGTGGCTAAGGCGTTTGTTTGCCAACCAAAAAGTCAGCAGTTTGAATCCACCATCTGTTACATGGGAGAAAGACAAGGCCTTCTGTTTCTATAAAGATTACAGCCTTGGAAACCCTGGGGCAGTTCCATTCTGTCCTATAGGGTCAATATGAGTCAGAATTGACTTGATGGCAGTGGGTTTGGTTTCGGTTTAAGCAGTTCTTTAATCAACATGTAATAAAGACAGCAAACAAAGCTGAAATTGAAGAGCCCATCCACAGTCTGAAATAAGAAGTAGCTACCTCTTCCCCTTAAGTCAACTAACTCAGTAATAAATACATAATCTATTTATATAATCTAATTAACCAAAACCAAACACTCTGCTGTCGATTTGGACCTGACTCATAGCGACCCCTCTCCTTGGGTGTCTGAGGCGGTATTGCTATGGAAGTAGATTGCCCAACCTTCCTTCCAAGAGTGGCTGGTGGGTTTGAGCCACCAGCCTTCTGGTTACCAGTCAAATGCCTGAGGCATTATGCCACCAGAGCTCTCAGGGAACTACGTAATATTCAATTTTCTTCTTCTTAACACATGTTGGCTTGTATTTCTTCATCCATTGACTCATTTGGGCAATGGAATGGGAACCAAGGTGATGTGTGTCACATCTAGACAGAAGCATGAAGTACCTCTGTAAGTGTGGACGTCTGGATCAAGATGATGTCTTGATCTGTTTGGTTCTCTCAGTAACTACCATATGTTGATCCATATGACCGGTTAGCATAAGTGGGAACTTTTTCATTTTCAAGCCAATCCCACCTGGGAGAACAATTTCTTGCAGATCTCACAAATTAATACAGAGACAATATGGGACCACATTCCAGAAATGTAAAGTACTACTGACGTCCAAGCAAGTGCTCCAGAGTCAAAGGGTGAGACACAACAGCTTCCCTTCCTGCTTCTCTCCTATTCCTAGCTTTCATTCTGGTTCCCATCCCTCACCACTTTCAGCATGGCAGCACTGGCCAGAGTGAGTCTTAGATGAGTCTTAGATGGGCTGTCTCTAAATAGATTGTTGTTGTTGTTATGTGCCGTTGAGTCGGCCCCGACTCATAGCGACCCCTCCTTGGGTTTCTGAGGCAGTATCACTATGGGTAGATTATCTGATCTTCCTTCCAAAGAGTGGCTGGTGGGTTTGAACTGCCAGCCTTCTGGTTAGCAGTCAAATGCCTTAGGCACTACACAAGACTGGAATAATATGACACTGAAAACATTTTATTGAATGTTTACTGAATCCTAACACCTCAAACTGAATCTTAGTATTTTGATCAATCAAGAACATTTGCAGCAGAGGAAATATTTTGTCCCAATCTCAAATATGTTCATTTATCTTGTTGAGTAATTTCACCAGAGAGGAGCTTCCATAAAAAACCTGTTGCCATCAAGGTGATCCCGACTCCTGGTGGCCTCATGGGTTGCTGTGGAGGACCACCCTGCAGGGTCTTCTTGGCTGTAACCCTTAATGGAAATACATTGCCAGGAGGTTCTTTGAAAGCACCACTGGGTGGACTCGAACTGCCAACCTTTGGTCAGTAGATGAACACAAACCACTCGTGCCATCCACGGACTTTTAAGGAACTTCTGTAACTGGTAATAATATGAACAAAACAGAAAAAAAGTAGTTTATAATATGTGGGTATTCTTATTTCTGTTTTTAATAAGGCATGCTAGTAAAATATGTATTTTTGTCCATAAGCACCTCCTTGCTTTTTCATTTTCATCTGCCTATTTTCTGTGAATTTATTTATTTATCAGAACCATACACCTGCCTTTCATCCCCCTCCATCATATTATAAAATTATCCTTAGTTCCCGGGAATAGTCTCATAATAATGTCCTGCCCTACTGGACTCTGAACTGCTTTCCGTAATTCATTTTTCATAAGTGCTAAACTTTAACCAGAAGGCTCAGGATAAAAGGCAAGACAGTGCCCAGACACACAGCCACTTTGACTGGGTTTCCCACAGAACCAAGGGTAGCCATGACCTGCTGTGAAGGATGGACGTCCTGCAATGCATTCAGCTTGCTGGTTCTACTTCTTTCAGGAGTAGTTCTCAATGCCATACCTCTGATTGTCAGTTTCACTGATGAGGACGAACTCTCTGAAAATCGCATCTCTTGTTTTGAGTGGTGGTTCCCGGGAATTATAGGAGCAGGGCTGATGGTGAGTAAAATTTATTTGGCTTGATTTGGAGAAGAGCCTACCTATTTTACCAGCCATACTCCTAAGACCATTTTCAGCCTTGCAGTTAGCTATGTCTTAGATTAGGATACAGTAAAGGGCAGTGGTATGTTATTAATTTATATTGGTCATCAGTGAAAAACGGTCATAGTACAGACTAGGGAGTTTGAGCAAAAAAAAACAAATTGGTAAAAATTGGTTGGATAATCACCTATCACATTTCTTCACATGTTGGACTGCTCTTCAACTTTCTATGCCCAATACTGGTCTCTGAATGTTTACAGGGAACGTTCCTATGCCCATGAATGAGGAATATCCCGGATGATGGAAATTGTGAGGCATGAATGAGGCATGGGCCTCAACCCAACGGGGGTGGGCTAAGCAATTCGGGCCTTGAAATCCTGACTCTCTGATCTATGGGACTTTTGGCTCAGAGCACCATGGTGCTTGTTATATAGTCTGATGATTACAGGTTTACTCTCCAGTGAAGTCTGTATGACAGTGGTGTCATACAGAACTTCCCAAAATACCTGGTCATCAATCACCTGAGGAACTTGCAATGGCTGGATTTCCAGACCTTCTGAGGCAGTAGACCTCACCCAGACCCACCTGTGTTGCATTTCAGAGCTGGCAGAATATCCCAGCCCTAGTCTATCTGCAGGAGCTCTGATGCCATAGTGCCTAAGGCATTTGACTGCTAACCAGAAGGCTGGCGGTTCAAACCCAGCAGCCATTCCTCGGAAGGAAGGTTGGGCAATCTACTTCCGCAGTGAAAACAAGGAGGGGTCCCTATGAGTTGGATCTGACTCGATGGCAGTGAGTTAGTCTACCTCCAGTATATTCTGGGAGTCAAGTCATTTATTCTGATTGTATTCCCACAGTTGTAAAAAGGAGAGCTTTTGTTTGCTATACCACTTGGTGCTACGTCAGGGGTTCTGGTTAATGCCACAGAAATTACTTTTTTTGGGTATGTGTGTGTGCAGATTAGTTACAATGACTGGTATTATCAAAGTGTTTTTAGAGATGATGAAACATGGAAATGACTTTTAAAGAATTTCAGGACAGAGTTTTCTACCTTTATCACTCAAACCAAACTCACTGTTATTGAGTTGATTCAACTCATAGCAACCTTCGTTGGATTTCCAGGGCTGTACACCTTAACAGAAGCAGACTGCCTCATCTTTCTTCTGCAGAGCAGCTAGTGGATTCGAGCCACTAACCTTATGGTTAACAACCAAATGCCAAAAAACACTACACCACCAGGGCTATTTCTTCACTTTCATCATTAGTCCTTAATAATAACCAGTTATCGTTGCTGGTCTTATCTCCAGAGTTATATATATAAATGCTCTGAGGCCATTACATATTCAACTTTACATAAAAAATTGTCCCTTGCTTGAAACCACTCTGGCAGCAAAAAAAAAAAAAAAAAATCCAGGAACAATTCCCCAAAAGTTGATGGTTTCTTTTCCTTTAAGACCACCCTGCTTTAGGTAGAAAGAGCTACTTAAAAGGAAAGCTTTGAGAAGGTCTGGGCTATTTCCTCAAATTGCCTTGAATGTTCTCTTCCAAGCAGGGAGAAAGTGTGCTGCTCAGCACTGTGACCAAGTGTTAAGTCCCTGTGTCCACTCTCTTCCTCGGGGATGACTTCTCCCTACTTGAGTGTGGACAGCCTTTCTGCCCCTGCTTAGACCAGAAGCCAGGAGCAGCTGCTTAAATGTAACTTACCAAAAAAACCCAAACTCACTGCCATTGAGTCAATTCTGACTCATAGTGACCCCTCCTTGGGTTTCCGAGGTGGTATCACTAAACAAGTAGATTGTCCAACCTTCCTGGGCCATTTCCATGAAGTTCCTAGAAGTTCCTAAAAGAATCTCATGTAGCTTTAGATGTGAACTGGCTCTGCCACAAAGCCCATCAGATTAAAAAAACACAACACTCTACCCTTAGCCCATGAGATGTCAAAGGAGCCTGAGATGATGACGAGCCACCCTATACTCCTCTTAAGCATCTTCTGGGGAGCAGGGGAGAGAGCAGACAGACAGACAGTATGCAGAACTCTTCCACTTATGGTTTACGTCTATGGCCAGCTACTGGGACCAGACTGTACATTGTCACCTAATCTCTACAATCGTCTTGCTGAGCAGATACTGTCACTTGCACTTTTGCTGTTGTTAGGTGCCATTGAGTTGGTTCCCACCCAGTGGCCCTGTGCACAGCAGAAGGAAACACTGCCCACTCCTGCTCTGTCTTCACAAGCCTTGCTGTACTTGAGTCCATCGTTGCAGCCCCCGTATCAATCCATCTCACTGAGGGTCTTCTCATGTTCCACAAACCCTCTACTTTACATGTACTTTATAGACTAGCACAAAAAAAAGAGGCTTAGGAAAGTTAACAAGAAAGTTAACAAGATCGCACAGTAGGGGTGAGCCCCAAGTCTGGATTTATCTGACTCCAAAGTTCTGTTTTCCACCTGCAAGGGGACCATAATCCTCCACCCCTGTTTCGTGCAGTGATCGATACAACCCATCAATCTCAGTGACCAGGAAACTGAAGCACAGGAAGGTTATATAAGCCTGTGACAATTTCACAGGGAATGTGAACTTCCTTGTTCTACGGCCAAAGTTACTTTATTACCTTCAATAGATATTAATGAAAGGTATTGATGCCAGCCTTTATTACTCAAGCTCATGCAATGCTATAAGAACATCAAACAACTTGTGAGAAGTCTAATGGACCCTCTATAGATGGGGCCTCCAGCTCCAGAGGGGGTCCACAAGCTCACCAGTGGGCAGAAAGGCTCCAATACAGGTGCATTTTTGTGAACTCTGGCTACACATAAGCTGCACAGGAGTATATTTTCCAAAAGGGAATTGTGTCTTTTACAACATCTGTCAGAATACTGAGTAGGATCAATTCTCAATATACTTGTAAATACACAGAAACGTTAATCAACAAGAAATCACTCTGGTCATAGTTCTTGGTTTACAGCATTTCTTGCTGTAGCATTTTGAGGTTACCATTGCTTACAAAACAGGGGATTTTGTAGGAAAACAAACTATGGGATTCATTACTGATTACTTCAGGAAATGCACCCATTTTATGGTTTTATGGCTTATCCAAAACAACGGTAAAGCTTTTCATCTTTTGAAGCCATGACTAAGAGTACAAATGTTATCGTTAATCTGCCTGGTAAGTGGAAAAATCAATCCACACATTGCTTTTCCAAGTGTTAAAAAAAAAAAAAAAAAAAAATCGAAGTGCTTTCTCTAACAAATACAAGCACAAAGGCCATTTCATTTTACATGAAGTTAACTGTAAGTCTGATCTGAATCATGTATATTCATTGAGTTTATTTATTATGTAACGGCAATTCATCAAAATGATTCAAGTCTTAACAGAGAACAAATGGCTCAAAGTTAAGCAAATCAGAGAGGTATTATGAAAAACAGGCATTTGCAAAATAGAATAGTATTATCTGTGATGAAGGAGCTCTGGTGTCCTGGTGAAGGCATTTATTTGGCTGCTAACCAAAAGGTCAGTGGTTCAAACCCACCAGCTGCTTGGGGGAAGATGAGGCAGTGTGCGCCGTAAAAACCTACAGGTTTGGAAACCCAGTGGGGTCACTATGAGTTGGAATTGACTCAATAGCAGAAAGTTTGTTTTTGTTTTGGTATCTATGATGGGTTCGTGTACTTCCTTCATGGTGAAGTGTTTCAAGGACTAGCAAAGTCGGAATTCTGCCCCTGAGTTTTAGTCAGCGAAGGCAGTCACCTGTAAAATCAGATACCTTACTTTTAAATCTTTGGATAAAAACAGAGGTTTCTGTAAGGACAAAGGAACAATATTCTTAAAAAAAAAAATGACTAGCACGACTTTTAATTTCATAAAAACCCTTATGTATTTAAATGTTCTTAGGGATTTTAGAGTGTTCTCATGATTAATCATGTCTGCAGTTTATCTGGAAGATTTCTAAGTCAGTCAAAGCACACCATGGCTTCACATTTTAATATACTCCCAGAAAGAGCCCAGCCAATGCCCAAAGCTCTGCATGGGCGAAACAGCTGAAACAGAGTAACCAACCAACCCCTACTTGTGTAGCAAAGAGGAACTAATATGCCATGAAGAAAAATGGGCGGTAATTCATATACATTATTGTTACTTTATAGAACCCTTTGTAAGGGAAGAGAATCATGAACTATTTATTTTGTTTAATGACTCTAACCTTTTGGTTAGCAGCCAACTGCCTTAACCACTGTGCCACCAGAGCTCCTCAGTAATTCATATACTATAAATTATAGTTACTTTATAGAATCCTTTGTAAGAGAAGAGAACCATGAAAGTATTTAGCATCTCTGAAATAAATTAATCGTCAGCAAAGCCCGACTTTCATGAATAAGAAAAATGGGATGGTTTAAGTTGTTATGATTTAGTGCTGCTCTTTCTTCTAAAGATTTATTTTGTAAGTCAGGGGTTGGGAAACTTTCTACAAAGAGCCAAATAGCGTGTATCTTAGGCTTTGAGAGCCAGACAGTCTCTTGTAACTAATCAATTCTACTACTGTTCTTTATCTGAAAACAATCAGAGACAATAAGGAAACGAATGGGCATGGCTATGTTCCAATAAAACATTATTTAGAAAAACAGGTGGAGGCTGGATTTGGACTGTGGGCCGTAGGTTGCTAATGCCTGTTCTAAATTTTGGCTCCTTAAGCTTATGAGGTCGTGTAGCTTTTGGGTGTAACAAAAGAGGTTGAGTTCATGAACTCCTGACATCTCTTTTGGGGCTAAAATGTCCTTTTCCTTTTCATCCGGGTTCCCAGCTGTTCCCCGGAGTGGCTGGGCTGCTATATGTAGACGAGACCTCTGAAGCATAATACCTTGGTGCTGAAGGAATACGTAAGCAAAGCTTTAACTATAATGAAGTCCTCACCACCAGTGATGGGGAGTCACAACAGTATCAGAGCAGGTCAAGTTTGTTAGGAAAACTGCCTTGTAAGGAGTAAACCTTGAACCTGGTCTGAAAGAACAAAGGCAGCTGGGACCTTGGAAAACAGAGCGAGGGAAGGAGGAGTTAGCAAATGCCCTGAGCAAGGGTGGTGGTGGTGGTAGTACACACTATGCGGGAAGAGAGGAGAATGGTAAGAACTGAGCTCCTGTGGATAGTGCTAAGAGTTGGCTCTGGTGCCCAGCTGCCCAGCTTTGAATCCCAACCCTACCATATTCTTAGACAAATTTTCTAAGTTTCTACGTTTTCTCGCTGGTTAAATGGGATGATGGTAAGGGAAGAGAACCATGACTTAAGTACTTAGTATTCTCACAGGATTGTGATGAGGCTGAAACGACCTATAACACGTACAGCAGCAGTGCCTGAGCCATGTAGTTAGAGTTCAATGAAATACCAGAAAACAGAGAAGGAAGGAGAGAGACTTGAGGGAGCTGGGCTGACATGGCAAAAACCAACCCCCAAACACTCCGGCTACAATTTCTCACATGGGGGAAGTCATTCACATCTCAGTCTGTAACGGTACCAAGACTTCTTCCAGGAAGAATCTTTTAGTCACAGCTGCTGACTAGATATTCGTAAAAATGTCAACCCGAGCCCTGAGAATGTGGCATCATTTCTCAGCTTTCCAGTGTGCTTTTCCCTTAACACGAAACGCAGCATGGATGAGGTTTCCGAGCCTTAGTGTCAAGTGAGATTCCCTCACAGCACGGACACGGGGGCAGAAGGGAGAAGGTTGATCCCAAAGCTGTCCTCAAACTGTAAGCCTGGGGAGCTGGCAAGATGCCCGTGACCCAGGGAGTGAGAAGGAAAGGAAATGAGAGAGGGGTGGGGACAGCCAACCACCAGGCAAAGATGACCATCAGTTTCTTTTCTGGAGACTTGCCAAATTCATACAATTCTTGAGAAATATAGTTAGCGGTTGCAGGTTGTATTAACTTAAAAAAAAGAAAAGTGAATACTGGATGATGCAACCAATTCTTTAAAAAATATTCCTTCAAAAATAATTAAAAAAAAAACCCCACCCTCATCCACATTCAATCCAAGTCCCTCTCAAGAGGACCCAGGCTAAGCGAGAATGTGCATGGGAGGGGTTACACCTGTTGCCTTGAATGCCACCCCCCCCACATACACCCCTTTTTCTGGTTGAATCCGAGTTGACAAGGTCCACAGGGTCAAGAACATGGCCAAATTTCCTTTTTGTTCCCGGGCCTTGATATCCCAGAACTGGTGCTAAGAAGGCCAAGGTCACTGCTCTGTCATCTGATGAACACTAATGACACTCATTTCTCCTGTTGGTCATTTCCAGGCCATTCCAGCAACAACCATGGCCTTATCAGCAAGAAAAAGAGCATGCTGCAACAACAGAACTGGGGTGAGTACGGAGCAGTGCGTGCAGTTACTGGCGTCTCAGCAAAGTCCCCGGGTCGTCATATGCACGGAGCCACAGCAGGGCTCCGAAGGCAGAGCTGGTCTGAGAAATGCATTGCCATCTGGGATCATCATGTGATAATAGGCAAAGTGGGAAGTTTTTTTTTTTTTTTTTAATTCCCATAAAAATTTAGCTTTGGAGCTAGTCTTCAGTCAGTTCCATCTTCAGTTTCACTAATCTAAGGCTTTCAAAGCAGGATTTGTCAGTCACCCTCAGAGCTGTCTTGTTCACAATACTCTCAAATTTTGTTAGTTCTGTGGAGTTTTGTATAAAGCATGTGAGGAAAATGTACCCTCAGTCCTCTGAGGCATATGAGAGGGCAGTCTGTCAGGGTCAGACTGTTATCCCTCCCTATGCAATTAAAGAAGAGAATAGTTATTTTTTTTAACATTTAGTAAAATACCTAAAAAAAGAAACCAACCCAAACCCATTGTTGTTGATTCTGACTCATGGTGACCCCACTGCATGTATGGGGTTTTCTTGGCTGTAATTTTTATAGAAGCGATTGCCAGGCCTTTCTTCCACGTTTGAACCACCAACCCTTAGGTTGGCCGAGGTGACCAACTATTTGCCCCATACCTTAGAGCAGTACCTGTATGTACAAAATTATAACTGTTATAAGCTAAGGAAGTGGACATTTATTGAGCAGCTGTCACTCAGCTCAGAACACTTTTAAACAGGCCATCTTATTCCATTCTTTACAAGTTCTCAAGCAGGAAGTATTACAATGTTTCATGGAAGAATGAAGAAATTAACACTCCCACAAAGCAAAGGACTTGTTGTGAGTGTAGCACCGCCCATTAAGTGGGTTTCTATCCAGATCCATCACACTGCTCCAACATGGACTGCTGACCACTCACAGTGAGGTGCTGGCCACAGATCCCTCAGCATCAGGTTCAAGTCAGGCAAAAGATTTGAGAATTGAGAGACCAGACATCAAACTGTGGATAGCTAAGACCCAGTCCAGGTTCCATGAGGCAGGAGGTACACAGCATTTAGAGGAGAAATCTCATCTCAGCAGTCAGCAGAAATGGACATACAGAGGTTCAGATTTTTCAGACATTAGCAAGCCCAACTCTTGTGGAGTCTAACCAAACAAGAGACTCTTTGTGTTCTGCCGCCTTTAATTCATACCTAACCACACTGTGATCGTAAGATCTAAGACCGCAGGGTGACTGGAGTGGCAGTGGTTGTGTAACACGCTGTGTAACACCTGACACTAACAAGACCACAAGCAAATCAGAAGAACGTCCACAAACGGTTCCACTGTTTTTCAGATGTTTCTTTCATCACTGACGAACGTCATCACAGTCATTGGTGCCGTGTACTGCATATTGGTATCCATCCAGGCTCTCTGGGAAGGGCCACTCATCTGTAACCCTCAAGGCAACAGCTCTACCAACTGCCAATTTTCATTCAAAAACTTAAGGTAAGTAACCTGCTTTTCACGGACTGTCCTACGGTTCACTGCAGCTAGCCGGGTTACAACGCTGTGGTGCTCACACCTGGCCTTGTTTCCTTTGGCACGACTTCTGGGACAAATAGACTCTTAGGCATTTAGTACACAATTCCAGCATGCACAATCTCATATAGAAATGGACGAATCAGTACCACCAGAATGCTTCAGATACAGTATTGTCTAAAAGGAACAGCTGCTCTCTGATGGCATACACCTGGCTTCTGAAAATCTACAGCTGTACCCTAAAACCTGTGCTGGACTTGACATGACTGCCTTGCTTTTCTGGGTCGTAAAGGTTTTTGGCTTTGACAGGGTGCTCTCTTACCACTTTTCTATTGCTGTTAGTGGAAAATACTTTGAGTTCTCATTCTCTGACAGGTTTCTGTCTTATACAGGTTCTGGCTTTTGCAGGTTCTACTATCTATGTGTACGTATATAAACATTTTCCAGAAATATGTACCAGAAACTTAACTTTCATCCTTGGAGAATGATAATGGAGAATCCTCTGGGGAAGAGAAAGGAGTATTTACTTTCTACACTTTGGAACTAATTAAATTTGTCAACCATGAGCACATATTACCTTTATAATTAAAAAAAAAATTGATAAAAACACACTCAATAAATAGGTCTAGAGCATTGTCTGTATGCTCTAAAGAAACCAACCAGCCAGATAATTCCATGCAGACACATTGTAAATACCCAGGCATGGCACTCTAGATGGAACTTTACGTCATGCGTTAACAAACGATACTCAAGAGTTGTGCGCTGCACACCCCATGTTCTTGTTCACTTTCAGGCTGAATAACTTCAGGAAGGTTCCCATAGCTAATGGTTTATTTCAATCTTATGACATGAATCTTAAAGGAGCTCTGGTGTTGCAGTGGATAAGTGCTCTCAGCTGCTAATCAAAAGGTTAGCGGTTTGAACCCCCCAACCGCTCTGCGGGAGAACAATGAGGCAGTCTGCTCTGGTAAAGATTTACAGCCTTGGAAATCTACTCTGCCCTACAGGGTTGCTGAGTTGGAATTGACTCAATAGCAATGGGTAAGATGAGCCTGGGTCCAACTGTGGGCACCATTTGTAAAACTGGAAGAAAAGAACAATCTATTTCATTAATGATCTATATATAGGTTGTTCAGTTAGGAAATGACCAGAATTTTCTTACACGGGAAAAACACTAAACTTTTGTCCATTTTCCCTTACCTTGTATGGTGGTTACATTTGTGTATCAACTTGGCTGGGCCTGGTTGAATGGCTAGGAAGCTGGTGGTAGTTATTCCCCATGATGAGACTGGCAATCAGCTCCATGGTGGGATCTACCACAAGCAACTGCCTAGCTGCTTTGGGTATGTGGTCTGCTTCCTGTATATAAGCAGCAGTTTTGGGAATGGTCTCTAGCATATGGCACGCTTGGACCCTGCATGTAGCCATGTCATTGTTTAGCAGCCTGCCATGCACTGCCAATCCTGGGACTTAAAATGGACTTAAATTAATGGCCTGCCATGTGGTTTTGTAACTTTGGGACTGTGCCTTTTTACTTGTCAACTTTGGGCTTCAGCAGCCAGCAGCTGTCTGAATGAAGAAACGCCTCTAGCTGCAGTGGGCCAGGAGCAGGAGGCAGAGCCGGACCCCAAGGTTGAGGGGCTTTCACCCAGCCCCTAGAGCCTGGCTTTGAACTTGGACTTAATGCCTCCAAACTGCAAGAGAATAAACTGTTTGTTAAGGTCATCCCATTTGTGGTATATTCTTGTCAGAACGGCAGTAGATAACCAGAACACCTTGCTACATTAAAACAAAAAAACCTTCAAAATGTACACAGCACAGTGGTTCATAACCAAAACCAAAGGAAATTGCCATTTGCTGATGGATCTGAAGTATAAGATTTGAGAGTTCAACCATTGTGGCTACATACATTCGGTCCTCGGTGCACAAGGGCCCACTACATCCCAGGAGATCAGTTCACCTCTGACATACCAGCCTTCAAAGACTTCCCAGCCCAGGTGGCTAGATAAACTGCCCAGTAAACCATTCCAACAGGGGGATCCTAAGCTCACTGCACACTTCAAAATCCAGGTGCTAAAAAGTCTGTTGTGCACTAGGCTGGTGTCCAGCAGGGCAAACTCTTAAAGAACGTGTAGCCCCTTACTCCGTAGTAAGCCAGGGATAAATTACCTTGGGATAGATACATTAGGGGTACAAGTTCCCCATTTTCCACTGCCCTCTTAGCAACTGTCATCAGACATGCAGTTTGGGAGCAGATGCAACACGACACTGTGGTTCTGCACTAAGGCGTGAGCTCCTTGCAACGAGCAAGTCCTCTCCTGTCTTACCTTCAGCCCATCTTCTCCTTACGCACCTGCACAGACAGGCTGAACCACATGAAACTGCTGATAGTCAAACACTGTTAACATGCAAAAACTACTGCATGTGGATCCACCACCACTGGTGGTACTACCGAAATGCTTGTTGAGTGATGGTATATAGTCAAGCTGTAAAAGCCAGAACCTGTGTAAGGCAGAAACCTGTCAGAGAAGGACAACACAAATCTTTTCCACTAACAGAGAGCACCAGGGTGGTAAGACAGCACCCTGTCAAAGGCGAAAAACTGGTCAGAGCTGGGAAACCAAGGCAGCCCTGCTGAGTTCTGGCTCTCACAGACCTCAGTGCACAGTGAGTAAGTTTTACGACTATTGGTATATCTGGACACCAGCTCAGAAGCATGGTACTAGCTATCGTTCTGGGCACAGTATTTCAAGAGCGCATCCTATTTCACCACACTTGTTATATTCTGGGCCCAATACTGCATTCCTTTGATGGTCCATGATATTCCTCAGTATCTTATTTTTTCCCCATTTCTTCTGTTTTTCAGTGACTTTCATGAACAACTGCTTGATCTGCAGTGGTTCTGGACTGACTCCTGTGTTCCTTCTTCTGCTCTCAGTAACTCCACCACTGGTAGCACCATGGCCAGTGACTGGACTAAACACGGCCTGCACTTCAATTCCAAAGAAAACAAATACAGGACTATCCACATCGCAGCATTTGTAGGTCTATTACTTGTCGGGATTCTGGAGGTGCTATTTGCACTCAGTCAGATAGTCATTGGCTTCCTTGGCTGTCTGTGTGGAGTCTCTAAGCGGAGGAGTCAAATTGTGTAGTTCTAATGGTAATAAAATAAAACGATGAGTCGTTTTGAGTCATTTGAGAATTACATCTAAAATACACTTTTAGAACATTATCTGGCAAGCTGCATTCATCATTTTAGTACAGAAAGTTGCTTTTAGGGCTGTCTTTGAGGGGGTTTTAAAAACTGGTCTTTCACAGGTGAAGAATACTGGCACATGCATAACAGCTTTAAACAGAAAGGCAAAGCCATCAGTGGTTGACTTCAGGGAGAATGGAGAAATTTCTATTTATTTTGTATCTTTCTGTCCTATGTACTGTTCAAATTTTTAACTGTAATCTGTGTTTATGGGGCGGGGAGAGAGAGAGAGAGAGAACAGAGAAAGAATGAATAGCAGTTAACATTGAAAAGGGCCCACCTGTTTTGTCCAGGAGATCTTGAACATAATGAAGTCTTTAGACTCAATTCCCAGCTTATGGGAAATATAGGGAAGAGGAAGCACTTGGACAAATCCAGAAGGTGGGACAGTAAAGAGACAGTAACTGCCCCATTTTCAACAAGAAAATGTCACAGGGCAAACAAAAGGTGGGATGGGTTGAGGGAACTGTTCTAGTTTAAAAAACCAAGAGACATGATTCAATCAAACCGTCTGAATTTGCTGGGAATAACTGAGGAAATCTGTACATAAACTGGGTTAGCTATTAAGGAATTAAGGTATATTTTGTTAGGTTTGATAATGGTTTTATGGTAATATAGGAAAATGTTTTTATATACTTGTTTTTATATACTTGCGACAACTGTCATGTTTTCAAAATATTTCAGCATAAAAATGTAAATTGTTATATATAGGTGATGGGCGTACTGTGATTTATTATACTTTTCTATTTTCATGTTTGTATTTTTATAATAGTAATTAAAAAACAGTACCTAGAAAAAAAAACATGACCTTTCAAAAGCTAGTTTCTATATATGACAATCATTCAAAGATAACAGAAGTGTCTTTACCATATTGAAGTGTTACGAAACAGACAAAACTAGAAAACAGTCACACCTGCATTTTATTTCACTTTTGCATTTTCTAAGTTTATTCAGCTCAAGGTTCTAGAAATAATTTACAACATTTACCTTCACTATAAAACCACAAAAACCAAACTCACTGCTACTGAGTCTATTCTGACTCATAGAGACCCCGATGAGGCTTCTGAGGCGGTAAATCTCTACTGAACTATATTGCCCATCTTCCTTTCGTGGAGTGGCTGGTGGTTTGAGCCACCAACATTCTGGTTAGCAGTCAATGTCTTAGGCACTGCACCTCCAGAGCTCCTTACTTTCATTGTACCTTCCCAAATAAATCAGTAACATCAAGAACTGAAGCCTTTTCTCCGATCCCATTCACTATATGAAGACATTCTCTCTTCACTCCCATGAATGTGTACTTATCCTAAAGGCCCAGCTTAAATGTGTCCTACCTGAGGATGCCTCTCCAGAGAGCATGACTCCAACAGATTAAGTCAGTTTAACCTCCCCACCCCACCGCCACTGTTATCATCTGTGTCACAATATAACATATCCCCTGTTTGTCTGCACGTCCATCACATAGGAGAATTTCAGAAAACACACGTGTATAGATGTGTATTTACAAGCTTGGGTACCAGGACATTTATGATACATTAAAACTTTTCAAACTTGAGACCTAGAGAAACAGTTCAATTTCACTGTCAAATCTAGTTAAGAGACTGGACAAGATGCATCCATGCAGGAAAGGAAGAAAAGCTCTCATTATAAATACTCTACTTTCATATAATTATCCCTCAAAGTGTAAAAAAACATGCAAAAGCATCATGCAAAAGTCTTCCGAGAGGTGGAAGATACACTGAGCATTCTGAAAGGGGTATAACAGGGATATACTTGTTATGCTTAGTTTTATGGATACTGGCAGTTCAAACCCACCAGCTGCTCCACGGGAGCAAGATGAGGAAGCCTGCTTCCGCAGAGATGTACAGCCTTGGAAACTCTATGGGGGCTGCTCTGAGTCAGAACCAACTTGATGGCAGTGGGTTTTTGTGGTCTGGATCAGGTGGTCACGAGATTATTGGCTGCTGCTCCACCCTTTTCTCCTGCTGTTCCCTACACCTGGGATCTTTGTCCTCATTCTGTGCTTATTGAATCCTATACATTACTCAAACTGAAGCTTAAACTGATCTCTAAGAAGTATTCCTAACTACCCTAACCAGGAGTGAATTCTTCCCTTGCAATGCCAGAGCCACTTTCTTATGGTGATGTACACCTTGTACTGGAGGCACAATGGTAGAGCAGACAAAGCTTGGCTTTGGAGTTAGAAAGATCTGGGCTAAACTCAAGTTCTTCTGTTTTCTAAGTGCTTAGCTATTATCCAAAAGGTTGGAGGTTCAAATCCACCCAGAGGAGCCTTGGAAGAAAGGTCTAGCAATGTGTTCATGAACGGTCACAGCCACGAAAACAGTGTGGAGCAGCTCTACTCTGAAACACATGGGGTCACTATGAGTCAGCATCAACTTGAGGGCAACTAGTTTGCTTTTCTATTTTCTAGATATGGGACAAGGCCAACAAGGGCCAGTATCCTGCCTGATAATGCTGACCCCACACCGCCCCTTCACTGAGCACACTGTCTCCTGGAGTCCCAGCCTGATGGAGCAGTTTCCTGCCACAGTTGTGTCTGCCCTAGGTCAGAAGTCTGCCTCCGGCCCCTACGTGACCACTAAGGGAGAAAGCCCCGGGTTCTCAGTTGGGAGAAAAACCGATCAGGAAAGAAAGTGGCTTTGTGCTTCTCTATCTGCCAGGATCCCTGCTTTTACTTAATTTTTGGCATTTGTGGAATCCTTTCATGACTGTTTGGAAAAAGAGGTGCTTTGTCTATTTTATCCATCATTTTTATCATATTTTTGGTTTCACGTGGGAGGCTCAGTCACAGAAAACATCTTGCGATATGTGTGGGTGTCTGTATATATATATAAACACACACACACACATATACAGAGAGAGACACACACACACACACACACAGAGTTTAATACAATTCCATCATTAGAACTTTACTGAAAGGCAGAAGACTTGCATGGGAAATAAACTATTATCAGGCTCATAATAAACCTAAGCTGTGTGGAGAAAAACTTTCTTTCTGGTAGTTTTTTGCGAGGAGGGGAGCAGGGGAGAAACAAGAACAGAAAGATTAAATCAGTCTATATCTAAGGAATTTCCCTCAACTGCCTTCTCCCAAACTCACTGCTTTGGTGGAAAGATACTGAAGACTGTGCAGGACACTGTCCCTAACCAGCAATCTGTCTGCTTGGAGAAGAAAGAGGCTCCCAGGACTTCGTAGGTTTATTGCTCATAAAATTCAGAATGTTAGCAACGGAACCCTGTAATGGCAAAAGAAAGCACAACTCAACAGTATTTTCACCGGAATCATTTTATGGATACTACGCATCAGAAAACCATCCACAACACAACCAATGAGCAACAGGTTCTTGCCACATGCCAAACCATTAACTGCATTACTTGTGCCTGAGATAGGAAAGCGCAGTTTCATATAAGAGTCACGTTCACTCCCACAGACTTGCATTCAGGCCTAACATGATACAGAATGCTGCTAGCCCCACAATATGACAAAATAAAACCTTTCAATAGACAAACACTGCTTTCGTTGACAGTTTATTAAATACACTACACGTTTGTACCTTATTCTGTAAATTTAAAAATCATTCACACATGAGCTTAGTAAAAACATATTTTATAGAAAACCATCTGCAAAAAAAACTAAAATGAAAATAAAGAACGCACGCATTGCACACGTATGAGACAGACTGCTCAAATGTTAGGAATTGTGTTGATTTAATCTGTACACGTGTTTAATGAATATGATCATGAGATATTAGGTGGCTTAATCTTCTGAAACCTGGCACCAGACCATAATCTCAGAGTGTTAATGCTGAGCCATGGGCACAAAAACGTTTAGTAACGAAAACTGTTCAGTCTAACAGTGTGTGAGAGATAGAACAGAATACAGTTCTTCTTTTACAGATCCTTTTCTGAATCCATTCTCTATGCGGTCTCACACGCACTGAGAAAATCAGTTGTGCAGACTGACAAGGCAAAGAATCAGCTCCTCTCAAAACCAAACTGGAGTCTATTGACAAAACATGCGGAGGGAGGTCTCAAGCAGGTGTCATTGCAGCACCGGTTACAGAGACTACGGCCGAGTGACAGGATATACCTCTACTTCTGCAAACCCAGGCTGTCCCCTCCTTTCGGGAAGAAACACGTTTCTGGGGCATGGACTATAAAATGGCATACAATGCAGAGACAGAAACAAAGAAGTTTGCAAATTCTTTATATTTCTAGCTGTTGGGACAAATATTTTTGAGAGCTGAGGTTACCTCTAGCGGCGAAACCAGAGCCAGCTATTAAGCAGCCAGAATGCTACAGTGATTGAGTACATGACCATTTCCCTTCTGGCACGTTCTTTGTTCTCCTCTTCCAGAAGTTGTAGACGCCTGTTGAGTTTGATTATCTAAGTGAAAAACAAAACAAAAAGAAGAGAAGTTTGAACGCAGGAGCAGATTCTTACAAAGCAGTATAACAATTTGTCAAAAGGGATTACTACAAACACTAAAGTTTCATTTAGAAAAAATGAGCAAACAAAACTATGAAAAAAAATGTTATCCAGGATAGCTTGAATTCACTCAAATACTCTTTTCTACTTCCCTTCCCAAGTTTCTGAGTTAGAAAGGGTAGCGTTCCTTCCTCACTTCCTCAGATAGGTGGGGGAACAGTTGCACGTTGCTATTCCAGTAGAGAAGACAGATTATGTATGTAGGCAAGCTTACAGAGCAGAAAGAATAAGGCACTCCTGCCCCTTTCTATGTCTTGCTGTCAGCTTCTTGTCACTCAGCCTCAGCTGCTTCTCTCCAAAGTGGGTGGAATAGCTGCCTTCTCTGTCCACCTCTCAGAGTTACTGAGTCTCCTAAACAACCTATGATATGTCCATCAGACTCTTCAGGACTGAAAGGCTAACTCCCAAGCTGCTAGGAGCCACACTGGCGGACAGCAACTGTCCTTGACTGTTGGTCCTTCCCGGGAACTGGCCTTGGCTGAACAACTGCCTTGTTCAAGCTCATATGCCCTTACTAGGGTGACATGCACACCATGACTGGTCAGTGAGGGGGTATGAGGCCCCTCTTTCCATGTGGGGCCAATTCTGGTGTCCCAGCTTCAGAGCTCCTCGTGGGGCTGGCTACAGATTTTGTTCTGTCTAAACCACAGCCCAACTTCTCCCCTTTCCCAATCCCACTTCCTCTTCTTCCCCTCACAGGTGTTCAGAGAGTGTGCACCAATAAACTTTCCACATGCAAATCTTCACCTCCGAATCTGCCTTCCAGAGAATCCAACCCGTAGCATCTATGGAAACACTATGAGCTCTGTGGAAGTATGAGGGATGACTATCACTGTGTTAGAGAAGCTGGAGGGGAATTGTTCCTTCATAGTTTTATAGATAAAATGATTCAAGTCATGTATCCATAGGTGAGAAAATGGTAAAATGTTGGACACTGTCACTCTAAGTATGACACAAATATAACTGAGGATTAGATTTCATCTGGTACATTGAATACCTGTCGTCTTAACGAAGCTGCATCTATAACGGTCATGTCATCTGAAGTTCCTTCAATCGCTGCATCTATATTTGAAATGCCATACCTAGCAGGTGAGAAGTAAAAATACAATTGAATACTAAAACAGAACTAAGAGTAAACTGACAAGTCACATAACATGATAAGCAATGCTCAAGGAACCGTTCAGAACCTGGGATCCTACAGTGAATTAGTAAAATATTTCACCTGAATTGGTTTGATGGCTTTAGATGACAACTACGCCCATGACTGAGAAAGTGTCCTGAAACTTTGAGAATGAAAACAAATTCTGACTGAAGATAATAAATAAGGAGACACTTTAACGCAGAGACCAGTAATGCAAAAAGCCCTCCCTGGCGGATGAGGTCTGGGAACTGCCCCTCCAGGCTCTAACAGCTCTCAATTCTTGCACAAACGTATGTTCACACATAGTTTCATCAGCTGCAGACTTCCTGGCAGGGAAGACAAAAGAACTAACTCCAATTAAAAAAAAAACACCAAGATCTAGCTTTCTTTTCTCCTCTGCCTCTCCTGCTCCTTTCTCTTGCCATTTCATTCGTTACTTATTTCTGATCACTCCTTTGAATGTGTTCTCCTGCCAAAGCAACTATCAAACCTCCTGACTATACCTGGCCACTACCTTTAGACCTGGAATTGGCTCAGTGATAAACTACAGGCTGTATACAGAATAATAACACTTAAAGCCACCATGATAAAATCTAGACAAAGCACTTTAAAAGCACTGTTCAAATACAGCTACTTCTTCTAAAAGAGCATTTACTCTTCAATGAATAACAACATCCTTCTGAGAAACAAATACACACAAATGCCACTTCTCCCCTTGGGCTGCTTCTTCCTCCCATGTGTTTTACTTGTTCTTTTAATGAACAGCGTTGTTGTTGTTATGTGCCATCGAGTCAGCCCGACTCAAAGCAACCCCTCCTTGGGTTTCCGAGGCAGTATCACTACGGAAGTAGATTGCCCCATCTTCCTTCTGAGGAGTGGCTGGTGGGTTTGAACCGCCGGCCTTCTGGTTAGCAGTCAAGTGCCTTAGGTACTATGCTACCAGAGCTCCCTAATAAACAGCTTTACTGAGGTATAATTTACATACCACATAATTCATTTCACATGTGCATCTATTTTAAATCTTGTATAATTATTTGGTAGCACGGCTTAGTACTGTTTCTGAATGAGCAGAATATAAAAAAATTAAACTAAGACATTATTGCAGCATAATGCACAGACAGCTGGCACATGGGGACCACACTCTCTAACAGTCCAAGCCAGTCCCCACTGGAACACGCACAGCACCACATAGAGGGTGTGAAGGAGAGTTCTGTTTTCAACCAGACACATTAAAGACAAAGCTCGTCAGAAAATGTTTTTGTTTCAAATGCTGTTGAAAATAGTCCAGACACGGTCCCTGTCTGGCCCTAAACAAAGCCTGGGAACAGAACGTGCTCTAGCCACGCAGTGTGCTCCCAGCCAGGGTCTTCATCCCCCACACTGACGACAGCTACGCAGACTGCAGTCTCAGTGACAGATGACGTACAGTGACTCTGTAACAATCTCTTATGGCTAAATTGACTTGCTTTCTTGCTAAATGCCCCCTTCTCATCAGAACAGGGCACAAATCCTACAATATTCAGAGTAAATTTATCAGTTAGCAAACTTCGACATTTACAGATGCTGGAACAATGGGTCTACAAACATCTCAGTCAATTATTCTTTTGATCATTTAAACAGAATTATTAAATGATTAGTGAAAAAAAATAAGAGCTCAGGATTCCTTTCTTCACATGTCATCTCAAATTCAATTGTTATATTTCCTGAAGTCACGTATGATATGAACAATTAGAAAAAATCAAATATAAGGAATTGTCTCAAAGGTGAAAAGAACTTGCACTGAACACAGAGAAGGAAGCATGAGGGAAAGGGATAACTTATAGTTAAATCCTGAATTAACTAAGGTTTCGGATATCTGTAAAGAAAATCTTCACTCACAAAGAAATCTAAGACTATGGCAATGACTTTATCTATATAATTCAATTCAAAACAAACAAAAATATCACTTTAAAATCTATGGTTTAAACCAAAACCTGTATTAAGCAGAACTAAAAACCCTCTTCAAAACACTAAGTTAGACCACTGGCTAAAAGCACTTGCATAGAAAGGTAAAAGGCCCCGAAGCTCAGAGAAGACGTGGTGCTGCAGGGAATGAATCCTGTGAAGGACCCCAGTGGGCAGACTGGCCAGGGCCCGGGCAGTCGCCCTCCTCTAACGGGCTCCATGTTAGTGACTAGCTCCTCCCTTGCTTCTCTTGCTTAAAAAAGAATGTGCCTGTTTCCTGCCATCACAGATGCAATGCTGCCAGTTTACAACCTACTGCTCTAGAAGGTACACTTCTGTTTAAAATAAACTTGAACTGGCTCTGAAAGAATTTTACCAATGGCATCTGTGAACACCAATCCATTCTGTTTTCTCGTTTAGTTTTTCAAAAGATGGGAAAATTAAATGGGGATTTTGGCCCTGAGAACGGTTAAGTATCTGTACATGCCACTCCATCTGTCTTTGTGCATGACTGGAAGAATTAATTAATCAGGGCGAGCCTGTCAAAGTGTGCAAAGGGCTAAAGCAAGAGAGAAAGGCTTACATTAACAGGTAACAAACACTTTTAACAACCAAATTCCCTAAATGTTCAACTTTCCGAGTAGTTAGGCTGTCAAAGCTGCCCCTCAATGGAAGACGATGCGTTCTAGACAATTAACACCTGAAAAAGATGAAGCCGAGGAGTCTCAGGCAACAATTACAAGATGCACCTAAAGCAAGATATAAGATTCCTGCCCTGCGTTTTAACGTTATCTCCGCTAAGCTACTAAAACGGTATTTAAATAAAACATCTCAGATGTCACATGCCGTACCATAATTGTCAAGTATTTTCCCTATACCCAGTGACCATATGTTATCAACTATTAAACTGTGTTTTCTCTCAGAGAAGTGGTCATGTATAAAGAACAGCGACAGAAGTTCAAGCTCTAATACAATACCACATGCACTGTGCTGTAAAATACAAATTCTGCAAGTGTTTACCCTGTTAACCACAAAGTCGCGGAATTTACCTGACGTTGTCATGATGAGGATTAGAAGTGGCGGCAGCAGACCCACCACGCAACACGGGTCTAAGGCAGGTTTTTGCGGGAGAAGGCACAAGACAGAATCAGGAAACAGAGAAGTAATAAAATAAAAGCAAAAACAAGACACATAAATGTCAAATGTGATTATATTGTATGTTTCAATACAATATAATATTTCTCAAATACTTTAAAAACCTTTGTTTCATATGTCCTCCATTTTATGATTTTCATAAATTGAACAATATCACAAATGATTAAAGAAACACAGAGAATCTATACTGATGTCAGAAAACAGCACCAATGAACAAAACCATCTGACTTTGGTGCTTATATTTTAATTTATGAAATTCAAGACAGAGGACAACTCTCCTTGAAATGTTTCTTTTCTAAACGGGGGGGGGGGGTCACTAATCACTTCAGGGCATGTCAGGAACTGGCTGGCTGCCCCTGCATGATCATGGCTGCTCATCTGAAGCAGCAGCCCCATCCTAAGAGCTGTACGTCCTTTCCCTCCCACCCGGCTAAGTGAGGTCAGCGCCTGATGTCTTCACACAGCTGTCTCTCCTTCAGACCCCCAGCTCTCAGAGCAGCACTGTCAGCCTCGGTTCCGGAGCCAAGATCACAGACCTGCTTGGAAGCTTGAACGACAGCACATTACAGATGGTGCAATCAAATATGGGAGTGGGTCTGACCATGAGCGGCAACCAGGAGTGACGTACAGGGCTGCTGGCTGGGAGACTAAGGCATGCGGGAAGGCCGTGGGACTCTCCTCGATCCCAGAACATGCTCTGGGTCTAGAATAGCAAAACCTAGATAAGCAGTTACCTCTCCAATACATTTTATTGTTTTCAAATCAGAAAACTAAAGCTTTACATGTTTTCTGATCAATTCCCCAAAAAATAAACAGCGATACTCACTAATCTGAGGAAGCAGATTAGGAGTATAGGACCTATCAGTGGGTTTTGAGAATTATCACATCCATTTTGAACGTCTCATTCTTTAAGTAGCTGCCTAGTGTCTGCTTGAATTTAAGTATCAAGGAAATTCTTAATTATAGCAAATGTTTAATATCAAATGCACTAATTTTTTTTTTTTTTAATAACTTGGCAAAGCTATAGAATTCTGATTACAAATCACTATTTTCTATAAGTCAATTCAGAAACGAACATTTTAACTGTCAGCTTCTACAATTCCTAAAGGAGTTACCAATGTTTAAAGGAACTTCTGGAGCCTAGAGGATAAAGGTTTCAGAGACTTTTGGGGAGACATGTTAGGCTTTTACTTTGTTTGCTCAAGAATAGTGAGAAGTTATATATGCTTGAGACAGGTTTTCAACTCATCCTCTCCTGCTAGCTATTCACTCTGTGGTATCAGGAGATCTGTTATCTGACTACAATCTAAATGACACTAAAATGGTCAGCTAAGTCAAGTCTCCACTGCTGATGCCACATGCTACATATTCCACCCTGGAGATTTCCCTTTTGTAAGGAATGCAGAGCCAGAAAATGATACAGTTACCTTTCACAACGTATTTCATTTTGTCTTCTCACACTGGCAATTGACACATATAATATAAAAGTAAATTAGACAGGTATTTGGCAAAATTTGAAAATTCATTCAAGTACCACTTTCTAAGTATGATTTAATACATATTAAAAAAATCTTTTCAAGTTTGATAACAAGTATGTTCAATGCTTTGTAATTAGGGTGGGGAAGGGAGGGCAACCCAAGGCTACAAGTTTCTGCATTAACTTGCTACATTGATATTTTAAAAAATAATATACACAATCTAACTTAATAGAATATGTGTTTTTTGCTATAAAAATGTAAACTGCTACAGTAAATAGTTTGAGGCACTAGGAATTATATGTTTTTTTAAAAAAAGCCAAATTACAAATAACACTGTATCAACTATAACTTTGCACTGCTAGGCCTTTCAAATGATATATTTATAGGAACACCTGCAATAGATATTAATTTTTCACATAGTGGTTTCTTATTCTATTCACTCAAAATGATTATAATCTGTAAAACAAACCAAAAATTGTATAAAAATAATCAAGTCCCTCCTAAAAATAAAACTTAAGCATGCTATTCTTACCTAGAAACTAAGTTGCTCATTTGAAATGGTAACACTTTGCATCAGAGAATGAGTTACATTCTCTCTAACAGATGCTGGACAACTAACTGGGCATTTCCCCACCAGCCCAAACCAAATCATAACTGTGTTTTAAATGCGGCTGCCACCTGGTGCCTGTCCCAGGTATTTTGGTAAGATCTCAGCATGTCAGTTTTCCAAATGCATAGTACTACTGACCTGTATAAATGAACTTTTCTACTGTAGTCCTAGGGTAAATATTTGTTTTCATATTAAGCTTGGCTTAGGTCATCGTATTTTCATATGATGAGAAAATGAAGATAGTACATAAAAAGTGTCTCTTAAAGTGTTAAATAAAAATAGTTCTTATGTCAAGTAACTATGAATCTGCATTACTTTATGATAATAAAGCAAGGAGAAAGCTTTTCTCTTTGATTTTCTGCCAAATAGTTCTAGCCTAATTTAAATATATGCCTAATGGAATGGCACCAAACCAAGGGTAAGACTCTGCTGCGTTAGCATAACAGCCAAGAGCAAGAAAACAGAAAGTAGAAAGTGAAACACAGCAAAGAACATAAAAGCACTTAAACTTTATAAGCAGTATTCTTTTATAACCATGCAAAGAGAACATTATCCAAATTTCACATTCCTATTTCTCATATCTTAACAGTTCTCAGAGTAGAAATAAAAAGTGACCTGGCACTTACAATTCTGTTTAATCTCATTCCACATTTAGATTGTTAAGAGATTAAAATACATTTTTTTTTTTTTTTAATCTACCTTCCAATAATGAAAGCATCCAATAAGACTGATGAGAATCTAGAATCTAGTCCTCTAGCCTCCAAGGTCACAACTAACAGTATGCATCCAGGAGCAAAATATCATTAATACAACTTTTCTGTGAATTTTTAAAATCTCATTTAAGTGGTAATAAAAGACTGTCCCTTTTCAGAAAAGGAATTTTAAAGTCATCAATTAGAATGAAAAAAAATTAAAAAACCAACTGAAGGCTCAAAACAGTTTTTCCATGATGAAAGAATACATAGTAAGATTTCTGACTTTAGACTTTTGAACATGAGGTTAAAAAAAATATTTCGACCATGGAGGAAAAAACTGTAGCTATTTCTATGTGTTCCAGAGCACTACAAGGAACTGTGTAGATGCTGGGGAGAGGAAAGGGGAACAAAAAATAATGTCATTGTGCTGGGATTTTGTCATCAAGCTATTCTTTAATCCATACAGGATTTGTTGTTGTTATGTGCTGTCAAGTCGGACATGACTCACAGCGACCCCTCCTTGGGTTTCCGAGGCAGTATCACTACGGAAGTAGATTGCCCCATCTTCCTTCCGAGGAGTGGCTGGTGGGTTTGAACCGCCAGCCTTCTGGTTAGCAGTGAAGTGCCTTAGGCACTACACTATACAGGATTTAGAAATATCTTTCTCATTCAGATACTCTAGTGTAATAGCATTTGATATGATATAATTGGACCTAATAATCTGGTCTCTTCTAAGGAAATAAGGAAGACCTGTCCTAGTTAAAAAGTTAAAGAGGATACGAGGTGAAAAGTAAAGCTGGTTTAAGGAGGGAACAAATAACAGGCTTCTGTAAATACTAGTTCTTAAGTGTTAAGTACTTTATATTCACTATCTTTTGAGGGGTCTCCCACTTCACTCAATAAAGAATTTGAGGCCATTTTCCAGGAAGCAAGATATTATGATCTATGTATCCAAAAAAACCAAACTCACTGCCGTCAAGTTGACTGCAACTCATAGCGACCCCTCCTTGGGTTTCCAAGGTGATATCTGTACGGAAGTAGACTGCCCAGTCTTCCTTATGAGGAGTGGCTGGTGGGTTTGAACCGCCAGCCTTCTGGTTAGCAGTCAAGTGCCTTAGGCACTATGTCACTTTTTTTTTTTTAAACAGAGGAGGAAAATGAGACCCTGGGAAGGCAGTTAAGTTGTCCAGGGCTATGATGCAGCTAGGGGTGGAGCAAGACTGAGACAGAATCTGAATGGCCCTCTGAAGCCAAGCTTCTCTCTCCCTTGGACAGAGATACAAATATCTATGCCCCCACCCCACCTCTGCCATGAGCGTTCACTCTAAGACCTTCCTGGGGCAGCTTAGAAAGGCTGTGAACTTAACACTAGCCAAGCAGAGAACAATGCTGGCTCACAGTCACTAAATAAAATGTATGGAGCTGAAGTGAAGCTACTGGACCTTTCCCACATTATGTCAAAACAAAGCTCCCCGTGTTTTATCTTTCTTCTTTCGGAACCATGTTTGTGAAAACGCGCAAATACAGCAGTAAAATTTATTTCCCCATGACATATGTAAAACGCTATGCAGCAGTGAAGTGTAAAAAGTATTTGAAAGAACTGCATAAAAATGTATTTGCATGAATCAGTCTAAGTGTGCTACTAATGATTTTACTTGGAGACGCTCAAAAGTGAGATAAGTCACCAACACTGAAAATGTCAGTAATATGAAAAGGACAAGAGTATCTGGGATTTCTAAAACAGGCCTAGAGCTGCCTGGCTAAGAAGGAAGGAAAAAAATGTCCTGGCAGCTATACTGACATCACCTTCTCAAATTCACTTCCTTTATTAGTCCAATTATATTACTATGACAAATGGTTAAATCGAAATAATTACTAAGAGCCAGTGCTTCAGTCCCACATCCCACACTCAATCCAGTCGCTCTCGGCATATCCCAAAGTGGAGTCAGGTGCTCAGAGTAGGTCAACAAAGCCATTAAATGAAGACACTATATACATCCTGCATACAGTTAGTAACCAAATACTCTCCCTGACTGAAGGGACTCTAACATAATCTTGTGAAATGTGAATTTTGGACAATAAATTTCATAATAAAAGAAAGCAAAGCAAGCAGTTTCAAACCAATGCGTCTTGGAGATGAGAAGGTGCAAACAGAAAAGGAGGACACCCCAGCCCACTAATAAGGAGGAGCCAAAAAAATATGCAACAAAGCTGGCGAGAGTCACTGACGGCCAATCACCTGCGATTTTCATCCAGCACATCCAAGATCTGCTGGTAAGCCCTACGAGTGGAGGCCTGGATAAGCGACAAAATGCCGCGCGCGGAAGAGAGGCTAGCTCCATCTTCAGGCAACACTGGGGGAGGACAGACTCGAGCCTGCTGTGGCGACGGTGTCACACTGTTTACATAGCACAGCAAACGAAGAAAGAAAGACTCAAGTCAGATTTTCATACAACTTCAGCTGAGCACTTCCCACAAACATTTTAAGAATGACTTTCGTTTTTCTTACCCCTTTCTCCCACCCTTTACATCATCCCAGAAAACAGTGAAAGCAAAGATGTTAATAAACATTTAGAATTGTTTTCAAGACCAGCTACCATGCAGCACCTTTAACTCTTAATATCAACATAAACAAACAGATTATGAAAGAACCACTCTAGAGAGGGACAAGAGCCACAGCGACAGTGACGAGTTTATCAGAGCTCTCGTTTTGGGAGGTAGCATTCTTCAGCAAGTGTATACATTTCAATTCAGTAAAGCAAAGCTCTACAAACCACATTGCACTTGAACTTACAGATGTCCAGAAGAGAATGACAGAGGCTTCTGGTAAACATGTCAAAGTTTAAATACATGACAGTAAACAGGGGTCAGACAAGGTTTAAACACATGAATCAAAAAGTATTCTGTGAAAATGCCATTTCAAATACTTCACAGATAAAGACAATGAAGCAAGCTGAATTTATGATGAATACATCATGCTGATTTAAAGATGGACTGAAGTCTCAGAAAACTGTGACCAAAGCACTTGGGTTGCAAAACTACAGGATAGCTTAATTTCTCCAATTAAGTGGCTAAAACTTAAAATGACCCCAATTCTGTGAATGCACTGAAAGAAGCAGGGCAGTTCTTAAAGGATCAAGACAGTGATTAAATAATCATTGCTGTGTTGTTCAGTGACAAGAGACTTGATCATTTTTTCTGTGTGTGAGCCAAGAGTCACATTTCTCTGCTCCACTGTGAGCACCTCCTAAGAGCTGAGCCCATTTGCAGGAAGCCAGTAACCTCAGCTCTTAAGATCAGAATCAATATTCTCAGAGAGCTGTTTAAACGTCAGAGCATGACCAGTGCGAGGTATTAACCGACATGTGACTCTGGCCTCTGGTTTGTTACAATGTGAGGTTCTAGCCAAGTAAGAGGAGTAGTGTGATACCAAGATGAGGCCTGGACATTCTCTCCCATTGTCAGGGTAAAACCTGCAAGGCTGAATCTCATCTTTGTGCATCAAGGTCCAGAGAATGAACACAGAGCAGAGAGAACAACTGAAAAGGGTTTATTTTTATTTTTCATTCTGACTTGTGCATTCTTTCCTATCTTAACATGTATTTGTGTGGGAACCAAAAATAAGTGGGATAATTTCTGGAAGGAAAGCTAGTGCCATCAGTATTCCCACAGTTCTAGAGAATCAAACAACAAAATCTTCGTCACAATTTTATTAATAACTTTGAATGTCTTGATGATCCAAAGAGAGAAGTACAATAGATATGAAAACTTTGTTTTCCAAAGACCATGTAAGCCAAACCTCAGCACATTGATATATTAACCTGTCAAGGCTGATTCAGAATCAGGCCTAATGATAAGATAAAATCAAAATTTTCATGGATGCTTACACTAATTGTCCAAGGACGGGAGTCTTCTGGAATGTATGTATGTCAACTTATCAGCTGACCTGTGTGGTACTAGACAAAATCCAGTCTGGGCATCCTAGAGCTTATCTGGGATTCAGTGTCTATACTAGCCTCGGCTCAGAATCCTCTTTATGCAGCGTAGCAAAAACCTGCCTCTGATGCGAAATCAGACTGAGAACAAGTTAGAAAAGTATCACCAGATGAAGGAATAAAACCAGCCAGTCCTGCACCATGTAAATATACAATCCCTCTTACTTTCTCTTCTTGACAGAGCTACCAGCACACCTGATAAAGTTTACTCAAGCAAGTTTAAAAAGACTTATCAGTTCAGTTATCTCTTGATATAATTAACATTTTTGTCTTTGCATTTTGAGGCTTCAATGGAACACATTGCTTATCACTCTGCATCAGTATATAAACTAGCTACAAACTACTACATTATAGTCTGAGATAATATCTAGAATTATAATCTTAGACCAATAATGTCCATGGATTAAAATCCAAGTCCAAGAAAAAAATCTGATGGAATTTTGTACATTAAAAATTAAAAGAAGGGTTATTCCTTTTGAGAGAAATCGTTTTTCTAGGAACAAGCAATAATGAATAGCTTACTTAAATTCTAAAAGCTAAGTATTTCCTGTCCGTATACAGGAAGCTGTAAAGTATTCAAACATAAACTGATTTCAGATAAACTGTAAATTCTCATCATGGAATGAACATAGAAGGCTGGATTCTAAAACAGATTATAAGATTCACATGAAATTGGAATGTGTTAATAAATGAAAAACAAAAAACAAACTCCCATGATCTTCAATTGTAACTTAAAAAGAAAAAATTATAAAGAATGATAAAACACGAAATAACATTTTCTATCAATAATAGTACAGATATTTATTTCATCAAAGACCAACATGAAACACATCTGGATTTCTGGTTGTTTCTCAAAAGAAATTAAAGTTTCAAAGACTAGTAAGAAACGTAACTGTTCATTCAGTTACATGACAATGCTTCATGCCAGCACAAACAGGACACGAAGTATTTTTTAAACTGAAGCCACTTTTGACAGTGTATGTAAAGAGTAAAGGCCCTTAATTGTTAATATTTATTACCACCTACAGATAAATGGAATGATTAAGTCATAAGATGACCAATATAACCCCAATTAACCAAAATAAAACAAAAAAACAAAAAAACACACACTCACTGCTGTCGAGTGGAATCCAACTCACAGCGTCCCCTCCTTGGGTTTCTGAGGCAGTATTGCTACAGAAGTAGATTGCCCAACCTTCCTTCCGAGGAGTGGCTGGTGGGTTTGAACTGCCAGCCTTCTGGTTAGCAGTCAAGTGCCTTAAGCACTATGCTACCAGAGCTCCCTAACCCCAATCAGAAACAATAAATTATTTCACAATTCCCTTTTTTTTAAAAGGGATATAAGCCACCTTGAAAGTCTTTTTTACAAATAAACAAATTCAGCAGCAAAAAAGTATGGATTGCATTTTGGCAGTCAGTCTGATGCTAGCCCAAATGGCTGATACTAGAATCAGTGCTGGGAAATAGTGCTTTTGGGGTTGAGTTTCTGTCTACTTATCTACCCAACCTAGGCTTCATGGTTTTTGTTTTTGTTGTTTTGTTTTGACAAGTGAACTATTGTGAAAAGTAAAAAAAAAATAAAACAAAATAAAAAAGTATATTGCAAGAGTGACATTCAGAAGATTATTTAAACAACTGTTAAATGTTAGTAATTTAATAAAAAGCACTGCTGAGGTTCACCATGTTAGTTCATGAGGAACAGCTCTCTGCCATGCTGTTCCACATCTCACCACATGAGTGCAAAATAAACAACACTCACCAACAACACAACTAACATTCAAATTCATGTGGGGTCAGCATGTCATTATAATGAGGAGGTAAGTTCAAAGTCAAGTATCTCCTTTCCCCAGGGTTTTCACAGGAATAATTGTTCTCAACCATGGGGTTAATCTCTCTGGGGAGGTTCTAGCCTCTTCCCAAAAAGCAGTAAAGTGAAAAAATAAAAGTAAAAAAAAAATTTCACTGAAGCACAGATTCTTGGAATTTTAAATAAAGAGAGAATTTTAATTTGTTGCCACGATCTCCAGCAATTTACTAGCTCCTAGAAGCATAAGAGAACCAGAGTAAGGAGAAAAATCATTGGCTGCCAGTGTGGCTTCTTCTCCTGTTGCTACACTGGCTGTTGAATTCTTACACTGCATGCCAAGATGGTTCCCCTCACGGGATGGTCAGTCATTCCCACACATACAGAAAGAAAGGCAATAATCTCAAAAAATTCTTCCAAGCATAATTTTAATTTATGAAATTAAAAAAAAAAGTCTTAAACTTAAGACTTCATTTTCCTTCTGGGTCAAAATAAAATAAAATGATAGTGTGCTGAAATAAAAATTAAAAAAAAAAAAGGGATCAGTGAACTTCAGTTGAATCAATAATGAAGTGATATGCCAATTAAAGCAAACTAAAGACAATGGAAAAGAATTCTTGGTCCTTATGTTTACATTATTCCATTTTATTTTCACCAATACACTCCAAATTACACATCACTTTCTTAGTTGGCTTAAGTTAACCTCTATTATTAACAAAGTACATGCTGACAGAGAAATCCTGAAACAGAGGTATAAAAAGCCAAATGGTAAGAGAATTAGGGTATATGCCAATTACTTGGTAAAAATGGATTAGTATAACATAAGCCTGCAAAATTAAAACAATTCCTACTTGTAAAAAGCAGATCAGATAAAATCTTACGTGTACTCCGGTGCAGAAATCGGTGCTTGGAACCTTGAAATTTTATTTCTTGGGGCAGAATCTGATCTGTGCCACCTTAAATAACAATTATGCTTCTTTTACATATTCAGCTTTTATATCACAAAGAAAAAGCTAGATACGATTCTACTGATCAGAATTTATTTCTGAACCAATAAAAACTAAAACCAAACCCATTGCTGTCAGCTTGATTCCAACTCATAGTGACCCGACAGGACAGAGAACCCCATAGTGTTTCCAAGGCTATAAATCTTTACGGAAGCAGACTGCCACATCTTTCTTCCGTGGAGCAGCTGGTGGGTTTGAACTGCTGACCTTTTGGTTAGCAATGGAGTGAAACAACCACTGCACCACCAGGCCTTCTTTTGTGCCAACAATTGACAATAATTAAAATCCTAGTGCTTCTTGAAAAGTAATTAAAAGAGCACAGGCGAGCACTCCTACTCTAAGACCTGCCTGCACACCCACTGTTAAACCCAAGGGATGAAAGGAAGTGGAGGCAGCAAAGGCTCACACACACAGATCCAGAGTCAAGCTCACGTTGCAAAGAACAGGTAAGGCAGGCAGAGCTAGCAGGAGTGTGGCAGGTACTCAGCAAAAGTAAAAGGAACCGTGTCATAGTAATAGTTTCTTCCCAATCACATTACTAACTAAATATGTAATGTGCTCACCATACAGAACTCTTTAAGGAAATGAAAACCATCAAGTCTAAATCTAAAAGATGAATTCAATGATAAATTATAACATTAACAAGGATAGGAGAATAGGCAAAATCACATTATTAACAAAAATAAAATATAGTTATGTAATGTCAGCAAACCACCATGAACATGCAGTTTTAATTTCCTGTTCTTTTTACTTCCAAAAAAGTTAAAAACCCCCACAAATTAACGAGATGAGATTTTCAACATTTAGAAAACGTCATTAAGGTATTGAAAAGAAAATAAAATTCGAGTCAGATTTGTCATCCTTCCTGTCGGGAAGGAGCTGTGTTACTGGGTAAGTGCAAACACAACTACTAGGTATTCGTCTACCCGAGACCATACTTCTCTGGGCTGGTTTACGCACACAATGTGGCTTCCTTTTTCGCTGTCAGGACATGTACAGTGACACCTCTGAAAGGCGGAACCTGCACAAGGCAGAAACCTGTCAGAGATGGAAATTGCAAATATTTTCCAAACTCAAAAATAAGCAACAGAAAAAGTCACACGCTATTGGAGGCCGAAAGCTTGAGAGCCCTGGAAAACCAAGGGAGTCTCGTGGAGTTGTGGTTCTCACAGGTCTCACTGGACATTTCAGGAAAACACGAAAGTGACACTGCACTCAAACAGCCCTATCACCTCCATTAACGTGAAATGTCTAAGTATAAAGGCCCTAAACTCTAAGCCACATCTTTAAAGGTAAAAACTTCTATTAGAAACTTCTGCTGCCTTTAAATATTACACATAAATAATGCTGCCTTAGCAGTAAATGATGTGGCCTTCTCAGCATCTGTATGAGATATCTGAAACATTCTAGAAACACGGACTCCATAGGCCTGCCGGCATCCCTGGGTAACTTCAGGGGAGCATATCATTAATTAATCATGAAAAACTTCCTATTAATAATGGCAGCATCATTCAGGTAACTCTTTCCTGAAAGGGACATATAATCATTTTAACTTGCTCTTCCTAGGTAACCCTTCACAGGAACTATCACTGCTTTAGGAGAGACCTGAAGACTCTCCAGAAATTAGAACAGCTCTGTGTCTTCTTCACACTGAACACAAGGTCACAGAGTTTCAGTAAAAGGCAAACAAAGACTTTATCTTGAAGTCAGAAATTCACTTATTGAATGAGATGCCAGGAAATGTCTTCATAAACATATATGAAGAAAAACCTCTTTCTACTGAAATACTAAAAGTCCTACCCCATTATAGCCCCTTCTGCATCCCTATACTTTTTAATCAGGTCCACACTAGAACTGGGTATTGGCTAACACAAATACGTAACTCTGCTGAGGTCTAGTTATGTTGTATATACATTTAAATGCTTGCTTCCAACTGCGTGTGCAACCGCTAAAGGGAGATGTAACAGCTGCTGGTTTCCTACTCTTCCCAGAGAAGCTAGTGTGGAGGTTGGCATCACACATGGCCCATGATAAAGTCATGAAAATTGACTGAAAAATTAATAAAAGAAGAAGAAATAGTGATTTAGAAAAGCAATGTAAATCACTATTCAAAAAGGCCACCATCACCAGCAGCTCTGAGATGTAAAACTCTGACCCATTTTCAAAAGGATGAATTTTACTTGTAAAAATCCATTCATTTTAATGGTATAACAACAAGGACTTGCCTGAGCTAAAACATCTTATAGTGGTAGCTTTTAGATCAGCATATATTAATATAATCAAATGAGAAAGAAAATTTAAGTAAATAGTCTTTTAAGCAACAAAATTCTGTTTTTGAAAATGAAAGAGACCTAACAATTAAATGAATCAGTAGGCAGAGTGCTGAAAACATATTCCTGGAAAAAAGAAAGATCTCCCTTGCTGTGTGGTGCTGTTACCATGGTTCAGGAGAGGCAAAGACAGAAGGGGCTGGTCACCATCTTATGACAAACTTGAAAGCAAAAACATTCTACATTGTGCTTTCCTTTTTCAAATCCATGTGCTAGATACATTTTTGGGGGCTACTCTGAGCACTTACGTTTATCAATTTGTCTAAAGTACAGCTTACAAGTGATTCTAAAAATGGGCAAATCTTACATACGGAAGACTACCACACACAGAAGAGGAAAATGCTATTGAAAAAAGTTCACAACAAACAAAATGGTCAGATTTAAGCCTACATAAAGTATTGCAAAAAAGGTAAAACCGATGTAAATGGAAAGCAGATCTGAAGCACTAGTGGAAGTAACAAAACAAAACAACAACAACAACAAAAAAACTCACTGCCACTGAGTCGATTCTGACTTATAGCAACCGCCTTGGGGTTTCTGAGGTGGTAAATCTCTACGGAAGTAGATTGCCCAATCTTCCTTCCACAGGGTGGCTGGTGGGTTTGAACCACCAGCCTTCTGGTTAGCAGTCAAATGCCTTAAGCACTATGCCACCAGAGCTCCTTGTTGCTGTTGTTATGTGCCACTGAGTCAGATGTGACTCACATCGACCCCTCCTTGGGTTTCCGAGGCGGTACGACTATGGAAGTAGATTGCCCAACCTTCCTTCTGAGGAGTAGCTGGTGGGTTTGAACTGTCAGCCTTCTGGTTAGCAGTCAAGTGCCTTAGGCACTATGCTACCTGAGCTCCTCAGAGCTCCTTAGTGGAAGTCAATTATCTAGAAAATGACAGCTGCAGACAATATAAGGGGAAGACACATGAAGGAGGGACAATGCTGAGTGGCTGTACTCACATGGAATCATTTCTGACCAGTTGTCCATTCTGGCGAACAGCATTTTCACTCATAGAGCGTTCTCTTTTCAGCCTGCCAACGGCCCGGATCTGCTGAGGCAAAAACAAAAGGAAAGGAATAGAATAGTCCTTAGCCTCGTAGCTACTTCACATCAGAAGAGCCTAACCCAAGGCTGCTCATAAAATATACAAAGAACATAACCAAGGAATGGCAACCAAGAATTGCTGCCAGGCATGTGTATTACAGAGATATGTTTCAAAACCACTACTTTAATGTAGATAAACTCAGAAATGCTTATTTACTGGTTTATTTTTAAGTAAGAAGCTTATTTGGTACAATTATGAATATTATAATCATATTCCATATTCATATTATTATAAAAACAACTAATAGGAGTTTTTAAAGGCACATACATTGTCAGAATGGGCTGTATTTATATCGTGGATAAATGCTCTTGGCTTTGAAGGTTAAAACAAATTCAGATTTGGTTGGCTGTGTTGAAAACTGGACCATATACGAGTCTTTCTAGCTTAATAGCTGTGCTATCCCAGAAATGGCCACACTACTATCTCCCATTTCACCTGCTCTTTTTAGAAAATGTACCTTTGCCCTCCTCCCATTAAGAGATGAGATTTGGGTTCCTTCCCCTTGAAACTGGGGGGCCTAATGACTGATGCAGAAGTGATGCAATGAGACTTCTGAGACTAGGTCACAAACGACAGACAACACAGCTTTTGCTTTAGTTTCTGGGAGGAAGCCCAACGAGTCACATGGAAAGGCCATGTGTAGGTCTGGCAGCTGATGTCCCAGATGACAGCAGGATCAACCAACCTGTGAGTGAGGCTTCATGCGCAGCCACCCCTGCTATTGTCACCTCTAGCTTCTGAGGCTTCTGGTGGAGGTCCTAGATCAACTCAATAGAACAGAAACAAGCTTTCCCCACGGTGACCTCCACAAACCCCTGACCCACAGAATCCATGAGCCAAAGACACTGGTGTTGTTTTGTAACCACTAAGCTTAGGGTGGTCTGTCACTCAGCAACAGATAACCAGACAAGGGTGATAGTTACCCTTCCTGCTTGCTTAGAAAATGCTTAGTGAAACTAGAAACAGCCATGGCAACTTCATGGTCTAAAAAAAATCAAACCTCACCATAAAGGACAAATGGTATGTGAATCAAATAAACCCTAAAAAGGATTTAAAATTTCAGATTAAAAAAATGCCAATCAGTATTTATAGATGTTTTTAAGATGGTAGATGATCAGTTTATTAGCATCAGCAAAGCAGAATAAATCCTGTATTTCATGACAATAAAACTTCAAGCTGTGCTATGCACCACGTAGTTTCAGAGCACGGTTTAGATTCAGCTGTCAACCATTTACTCATCTAAACAAAAGAAAAAAATAACTTCCAAAAGAGAAAAGGAGTCAACTTGGAGCCTACAGCAAGGGCTCTTTAAAGTTAAACCATAAATCAAAATTGCTTCTGAACAATTATATATGAAACTCAACAGGTACACAATCAAGGACCTTCAACCACAGTGTGCAAGCAAGGGTTCTCCTACAAACCACCCTGATGCTGCCTTCCTGCCCACTGCAGAGATGCTGCCTTCCTGACAGCAGAACTGCTCCGCCAGACAGCAGGGGTTGAGCCAGATGGGTTCCCACCTCAATCAGAACCCTTCCTGCCCTACGTGGTGAGAATCAAGATTGAGCAGGATAGGAAGTGACAGGGGAAGACATGTCTCCGACTTCAACATAACAACGGTCAGAGGGTACTAAGTCTATGATTATTTTCACCATTTCAAAGCTGACCTAAAATGTCTTGACAGGGACATTAAGCTTGATATTACTGCCATGTTGCTATTGTTGTTAATGGGGGTGAAAAACTTGAGGCAAAATCATCTATTTGTATGCCTTGACGTATGCCCAACCTGGACACTAATACAAGAATTTAGCCATTCTTGGGTGACTGGGAACACAGTGATCATTGAAATGCATTTTTTTGTCCTTTAGTTCAAAGTAATGGTGCGGAATCTTCACGTCAAGGTTCTTAAACATCCCTCAGAGCAGCAACTCCCTGGAAGTTGGGCTGCACAGACTTTTATGTCTAGTTAAGCCCTCCTTAGCAAACCATTAACCTGTGGTCAGACTCATATCCATCGGCTTCTTGATTTTCTGATCTTCTGCGAAAACCTGCTCAGTACTCACCAAGTGTCTGGGATTCCTCCTGCATTTGTTTTAGGATGTGATATCTGGCTGCGTCATGTATTATACTTCAGGTCAGCCACAGCCTTTCACTTCACATCCTCAGAGTTATCATGTCAACTGACGGGGGCCATCACACAGACCTAATAACAATTTACTTAATTCCTTACTGTTGGAATAGAGGTCTAAAGGCTTCTGGTAGACATCTATGGCTTTTTGTGTGATTTGGGTGAAAATTTACAGAGCAAATTCATTTTCCACATAGCAGCTCATACACATTTTGTTTCATGACACTGATTGCAATCCCCATAATGCAATAGGTCTCTTCCCATTTCCTCCCTGTGGTTACCACCTCTTCCCTGTGTCCTCCTTTCCCATATATTCCTGCCCTGAGTTATCTCCCCGTGCAAATACTTCCCTTCTGATCTCACATGATTGATTGTTCCAAGGAGCATACCTACCTGGTGTAAATTTTCACCTTATATGTCTGTCTGGTGTTTGGCTGGAAGCCATGGGAGTGAGTTCAATTCCATGTCTGAAGGGTGACTAGGGGCCATAGTCTCAGGGGTTTCACCAGTCTCACACCAGACCAGTTAAGCATGGTCTTTTTTTTTTTTATGATTTTGAGTTTTGTTCCACATTGTTCTCCCACTCTATCCAGGATCTCCAGCACTGATCCCTTTCCAAGTGGTTGACAGTGGTAGCTGGGCACCACCTAGTTCTTCTGGTCTCATGGGAGATTTGCATGGTCCACTAGTCTCTTGAACTAATTCTTTCCATGCATCTTTGATTTTCCTCATTCTTTTTTGCTCCGGATGAGGAGAGACAATTGTTGCATCTAGATGGACAACTGTGGCTTTTGTGTCATCCTTCCTAGTTTCTAGGGCAGCAGCTTTCCATGTAAAATCCTTGATAAGGCTGGCACTAGCTGGATATATTTCTCAGTCCGAACTCCAGCTGTACAATTTATGCAAGACTGCCATAGTATCTGGCATTCTGTGGATGCAATTTCATGGCTTCTGTGTATATGTTACATGTTCTGAAAACATATATTGCCTTTCTCTTCCAAAACCAGGTCAGGGTTTATACAGCCCAACTGTTTTTGCTTCTTCCAGATCTTCTCTGACTGTTGATGGTTCTTGGGTTCCAGACAGTTCAAATCCCCTTTCTCCTGCTCTTCTGGCTTGCTTCTTTGGGCATCCCTGAGTTTCCCTCCTCACCTAATTCCTTTGGCTGATTGCTCCTCTTTGGCTTCCTGGGTTTTACCCCTTTCTCCTGCTTTTCCGGCCTGCTGCTCTGTGCTACGCCCGTGCTTACCTTGCTCCCGGAGACCCGGTCCCTCTCGGGAGGGTAACAAGGGAAAGTATTCAGTGCCAGACAGAGGAACAGTCAGCCACAGGGACCCAGGTGGGGGGGATACGAGAGGTCTCCAACAGCAGGACAAACTTGTCTGTCAGTTTGTCCTACTGTGGTGACATGTAGAAGTGAGTTTTGAGG
>NW_006921589.1:291968-295385 GCF_000298275.1 Orycteropus afer afer
GGTCGACGAAAGAGGGGGAGGCCTTCAACGAGATGGATTGATATGGTGGCTGCGATGATGGGTTCAAGTATAGCAGGGATTGTGGGGCTGGCGCAGGATCGGGCAGTGTTTCGTTCTGCTGTGCATGGGGTCGCTATGAGTCGGAAACGACTCGACGGCACTTAACAACAACAGACAGTTCAAGTTCAAGGCTATGTCAAGTCTTTTTTCAAATAGCTTCATTTCCTGACTCATTTTCCTTTTCAGTTCCTCCTTCATGTGACCTGGCTCCAGGCAGAACTCAGAGGAGGTGGGAGTCAGTGTCACAGCCTGTCGCCCCCCACCCCCACTGCCCAATCTCCTCCCCCCCACCCACACTGCCCAATCTCCTCACCCCCATCCACACTGCCCAATCTCCTCCAAGACCACTGAGAGCTGTCATAATCTGGATAGTCTGTAGTTTCATGTTGAGATCAGGTGGTTATCTGCACAGCTGCTTTATTAGTCCCTATAATCAGAATTGCCAAGTAACATTTTTGTCCTAGAATCCCATTCCTAATTCTGGTAGAGATTAGGCATAATGGAATGGTTTAGGAATTTCCTATAAGCCCATCTCCAGATGTTATATTATACATGGACCTCTTCATAGGTGCACTTGGATTCTTCAAGCCAGTTTAAAGAACCCAAGTGCTGTTGGTTTCTGCAAATTTATCTTTGGTTTGAGTCAGGTTTTCAGACAACAGTTTTACAGCCTTCCCCACAGACCTTCTTCTGTGAGTCTCCTGCTTGGCCTAGGCCAGTGGTTCTCAACCAGGTGATTCTGCCCTCCAGTGGACATCTGGCCATCTCTGAAGCTATTTTTTCTTTTTAAAAATTGTAGTGAAACACACCTAAAAATCCACCATTTTAACAAAGTGTAGTCTAATGGCACTCACAATGCTGTACAACCACCAGCACTGTCAAGCTCTAGAACATTTTCACCACCCAAAAGGAAATCCTGTGTCCGTTAAACAGTCATTCCCAATTTCTCTTTCCCCAGAGACCCTAGCAACCAATAATCTGTTTTCTGTCTCTATGGTTTTATGCCTCATCTGGTTATTTTGTATACGTAGGAGCACACAACATGTAGTCTTTTATGTCTAGCTTCTTTCAATGTAAATCGATTATGGTAGTTCAGTTTGTGTGTCAACTTGGCTGGGCCTGGTTGAGTGGCTGGGCAGCTGGATGTAGTGTTTCCCATGAGAAGACTGGTAATCAACTCCATGGTGGAATCTACTGTGAGCAGCTGAGTAGCTGCCTTAGGGAATGTGGTCTGTTTCCCGTATATAACCAGAAGCCTTGAGGAATGGTCTCTAGCTTATGGACCCTACATGCAGCCATGTCGTTTAGCAGCCTGCCATGTTCTGCTGACCTGGGGACTTACAATGGACTTGAATTAACAGCCTGCCTATGGTTTGGTAACATCAGGACTGTGCCTTAAACTTGTCAACCTAGGGCTTGGCAGCCTCAGCAGCCAGCAGCTGTCTGAGTGAAGACAAGCCTCTAGCTTCAGTGGGCCAGGAGCTAGAGACAGAGCTGAAGCCCAAGGCTGAGGGGGTTTCACCCAGCCCCTAGAGCTTGGCACTTTGATCTTGGACTTAAAGCCTCTAAATTGTGAGAATAAACTTGTTTGTTAAGTCCATCTCATTTGTGGTACATTCTTGTCAGAGTGGCACTAGGTAACCAGAACATCCATGTTGTAGCATGTTTCAGTACTTCATTCTTTTTTCTGGTTGAATAATATTCTATTGTATGAATGTACCTCATTTTGCTTATCCATCCATCAGCTGACAGACATCTGGGTGGTTTCCCCTTTGTGGCTACTAGAGACATTTTTGATTGTCACAACTTGGGTGATGCTACTGGCACCCAGTAGACGGAGATCAAGAATGCTGTTAAACATCCTACAGTGCACAAGGACAGCCACCCTCCCCCTGCCAAAGAATCATCTCCTCTCAAACGTCAGTAGTGCCAGAGACTGGTGTAGAATGTAGAATGCAGAATGACTGCTATTGAGCACATGGTTCTAGGGACCTCACGTGATAAATTCTGAGCAGCACCTGACTGAATCATCAATGTTATCAGCACTCAAGGTCTTACTGCCTTCCTTTCAGCTCATTTTCTAAAAGCTGCTGGAACCCTGTTCCTTCCCCATTTCCCCTGCTCCTTGCTTATCTCCTCTTGAAGGTCCATAGCCCTTCTACTACAGACTTCATTTTCCTTTCATGGAGCAGCTGGCAGTAACCACCTTAATGACTCCCCTCTTGTGTCTCAGGAGTTGGCTTTAGCCGCAGGATTTTAACTCCTTCTTAACAATATTTACAAATAGTTAGATTTTAACAGGAATTAGAACATGTGCTAAGCATACTGCATGCATTGTTACATTTAATTCTCACAATAAACATATGTAGTTGGCATTATTCTTATGTTTAATTTAGAGATGAGCCTCAGAAATGTGATTCAGTTGCCCAAAGTTATGTGGTTGGTAAGTGGCAAAGTAGGCCTTCAGGATTAGGTCTAATTCTCAGGTTAGCGCTAAACACTTTAGGCGTTTTATCATGTTTGACTAAATAGTACAATTACTGCAGGAGTAGAAAGACACACAGCAGGCTTAGCTGGGCCTACTGAAGACAAGCCCGGTAAACTATTATCTTCACTCAGTCTTACAGTAATCACTCAGGAAAGGGGGGGAGGGGTTGTTGACAATCAGTTACCTGCACTGGGTAGGCAAAGTATCTAAAATGGTTAGGGGAGCAAGAGATGAGAAGAAACAACCCAACCTAACTCAACATAATAGCAAAGGGAGCTTCTGCTTCCTGGTAGAAGCCCCACTCTAAGACAGTACTACCCCCAACTATAATTCCCACTGGAAACTCTGGGGGGCTGGGAAGCCAGGCCTCTAATGGGGAGCATGCATGTGATAGCATATGCTTTATGTAACCATTTGTAAGCTTTGTAAGTTTCATTATTCTTGGCATCAAAGAAACTGCATCTGCTAGTCTATTTCCCTCACTCATACTACGGTCCTTTTGTACCTGAGCAGACAGCAAAGTTTTTGAGGGCAGAAACTAGGTTTCATTCATTTTCACAATATATATAGTGTCTTAGACATAAAAAAAGCTTCAAATAAACACAATTCTGCAAGTATCTTAGTGCCTTTTCATCATGCAGATACCCAAATTTAGTCTTTGCTGAAAGCAAACAAATATCTCAAATGTCCAAATGGCACCAATGAGAACATTACCTTAGATCCCTCAGCAGAAACTTCCACACTAAGAAAAGGCCATCTCTAGCACTAGGATATTGAGCTTTTCCACTGCCTCTTGCCACAGATGTAGTCAATCTGATTCCTGTGTGTTCCATCTGGTGAAGTCCACGTGTACAGCCTCCGTTTGTGTT
>NW_006921589.1:297170-299631 GCF_000298275.1 Orycteropus afer afer
GCTACGCCCGTGCTTACCTTGCTCCTGGAGACCCGGTCCCTCTCGGGAGGGTAACAAGGGAAAGTGTTCAGTGCAGATCAGTGAGTAAGCACCAGCCCGCCCGTTCTTACCTTGCTGTGCATGGGGTCGCTATGAGTCGGAAACAACTCGACGGCACTTAACAACAACAACAAGCACTAGGAAACTTCACTGCCTTAGATTCTATGGGTGCTCTTCTCTTTGGAAAGGACAAAGAGTGAAATCACATTCTTTATGTGAATAAAGAATGTGGTAGTTAAGGTTACCTATAAACTTGGCTGGGCCTGGGTTTGAGTGGCTGGGCAGCTGGATGTAGTTATTCCCCATGGTGAGATTGGTAATTAATTCCGTGGTGGAATCTACTGGAGCAGCTGAGTAGCTGCTTTAGGAATGTGGTCTGCTTCCTGTATGTAACAAGCAACTCTGAGGAAGGTTTCCAGCTGTTGGCAAACTTGAACCCTGCATAGTAGCCATGTCAGCCATGTTCAGCGGCCTGCCATCCTCTGCTGACCTTGGGACTTTCAATGGAATTGAATTAATTGCCTGCCGCCATGTGGGTTGGTAACATCGGGACTGTGCCTTTTTACTTGTCGCCCTTGGGTTTGTCAGCCTCAGCAGCCAGCAGCTGCCTGAGTTAAGAAAGCCTCCAGCTTCAGGAGCAAGAGGCAGAGCTGAAGCCCAAGGGTGAGGGGCTTTCACCCAGCCCCTAGAGCCTGGCACTTTGAATTCAGACTTCTAGCCTCCCAGATTGTAGGAGAATAAATCCCTGTTTGTTTGAGCCATCTCATTTGTGGTATTTTCTATTAGAGCAGCACAAAATAACGAAAACAAGAGATAAAAGCATGTCTGCACACTGCCATGTACCAGCCTCCTGACAACGTGTTAGAAGCTCAGAAGCTATCATGGAAAACTTGCAACTGGAGGTGTCATGACAGAGAAGCACCTTCACAAGACTGTGCCTGAAGCAACAGCAGAGGCAAGATGTGAACTTGGCTACAGACTCCCCACTAGTCCGTACGGCCATATTAAGGTTAACAGGGGTATTAATTTATACAGTACAGAAGCAAGTCAATGGCTTTAACAAACAGAAATTTATTTTCTCACAATTTAGGAGGCCTGAAGTCCACATTCAGGGAGCTGGCTCTGGGGAAGCCTCCTCTCCCGGCTCTGGAGGAAGGTCCTTGTCTCTTTTGCTCCTGGGCAGTCCTCAACAGGTGGCTTCTCTCCTTCCCCATCTCTGCTTCTCTCCAATGAGTGTTTCATCTCTTTTCTACCTCAAAATAGACTAATTTAAGACACACCCTACACTAACCCTGTCATTAACATAACAAAGACAACCCCTTCCCAAATGGGATTATAACCACAGGCACAGTGGTTAGGGTTTGCAACACTATTTTTGGGGGACACAACTCAAACCATAACAATTTGCTCACTTAGCAGCACCCTTTCAGCAATAGGAGAAAAGGACAGTGTAAGGGAAAAGAGCTTTCTCTGCTCTGATTCTTACAGTGCTTTTAAAGTAATTATAAAGTACTGCACTGATTTTGCCTACTGCTGGGCTTCTGTATGGTTAAGATGTAGGAAGGAAGGATTCTCTTTTAAGACCACCTGAATGTGAAAATGCTTCCTGCCAAATTTTATTTTCTCTGAAACATAATACTTAAATTAAAAACAACACCACCACCACTATAAATAACAGCATAATGTCTTATATATAGTATTTACAAATCAGAATTCATAGCAATCAACATCCTATGGAGGGGTCTCACGACATTTACTACAGATATGATTTATAGTCTTGTAACTCTCCTTTTAAACTTTTGCTTTTGTCCGTATTATTTCAGTTCAGTTGAGGTTAAAACTCTACTTACTTCTTCATTTTGAGGGGTTGGAAGAGGTCTTTCTAAATCCAGAAAATCTAGTGGTCTTTCACTCAGTGTAAGTACACGAGGCGGGGTTTTCAGTGCCAGAGACTTAAGGGGAGTTGACTGAATAAGGTCAAGATCAGCTGGTCTTGAAAATGGAATGTCTTCATTATTTCCTGAGACATGAAAAAAAAGGAAAAGGGTTTTAAAAAGACAGTGATTTTATTAAAATGTATTTATATTCTCCCATTTCCATATTAAAACCCATCCAATGGCCATTCCAAAAAAACCCAAATCACTGCTATTGAGTCGATTCTGACTCATGGCAACCTCCGTTGGGCTTCCGAGGCTGTAAATCTTTACGGAAGTAGACTGGCCCATCTTCCTTCCACCGACTGGCTGGTGGATTTGAACCTTCAACCTTCTGGTTAGCAGTCAAATGCCTTAGGCACTGTGCCACCAGAGCTCTTTTCCAATGATATTAGTACCATTAAAGCTAAACTTTCAGCATAAGAATAGACATTTCACTAATATTTAACATTGTGATGATAAAATGATAAAGCTATTTTATATATATA
>NW_006921589.1:299731-311965 GCF_000298275.1 Orycteropus afer afer
TGAATAGATATTTCACAAAGAACATACACCCCTCAAATGGCTCAGATTATGAAGACTGACATTGCCAAGTACTGGCAGAAACTGGAACGTTCATAATCACTGACGGGAATGCAATATGGTACAACCAATTTGGAAAATATCTTGGCAGCTTCTCGTAAAGTTAAACATAATTTACAATATGGTCCAGCAATTTCACTCCTAGAGATATGAACACATATGTCCTCACAGAGACTTGTATGTCAATCTTCACAGCAATTTTATACCTCATGGCCCCAAACAGGAAACTACCCAAGTGCCCATCCGTTAGTGAATGGATAAACAAACTGAATGTATCTACACAATGGAGTGTTATGCAGTAGTAAGAAAGAGTGAATAATGCAACCAAATGGAAGAATCTCAAAACTTACACTGAGCAAAGAAACCAGACAAAAAAATACTGTAGTAGTTAAGTTGTGTGTCAACTTGGCTGGGCAGCTGGATGGAGTGATTCCCCATGATGAGACTGGTAATCAGCTCCATGGTGGAATCTCTGGAGCAGCTGAGTAGCTGCCTTAGGGATGTGGTCTGATTCTAGGATATAAGCAGAAGCTTTGAGGAAGGTCTCGAGCTTTTTGGCACACATGGACCTTGCATGTAGCCAAGTCTTCATTCAGTAGCTTGCCATGTTGTCTACCAATCTTGGGACTGTTCCCGGACTTGAACTAGTAGTCTGCCATGTTGCTTGATAATCTTGGAACTGTGCCATTTTACTTATCAACCTTGGGTTTGTCAACCTCAGCAGCCAGCAGCTGCTTGAGTTAAGAGAAGCTCCCAGCTTCAGTGGGCCAGGAGCAAGAGGCAGAGCTAAAGCCCAAGGTCAAGGGATCTTCACCCAGCTCCTAGTGCTGGCACTTTGAACTTGGACTTCCAGCCTCCTAAACTGTAAGAGAACAAATTCCTGTCTGCTGAAGCCACCCATATGTGGTATTTTCTGTTAGAGTGGCACTAGACAACCAAAACAAATACGTTGTTGCTGTTAAGTGCCACTGAGTCGTCTCCAACTCATAGTGACCCTATGCACAGCAGAATGAAACACCGCTCGGTCCTGAGCCAGCTCCATGATTCTTGCTGTACTTGAGCCCATCACTGCTGCCACCATGTCAATCCACCTCATTGAGGACCTTGCCCTCTGTCGTCGACCTTCCACCTTACCAAGCATGGCATCCTTCTCCAGGGAATGGTCCCTTCTGACAACATGACCGAAGTATGCGAGATGAAGCCTGGCCATTCTTGCCTCCAAGGAGCATTCTGGCTGCACTTCATCCAGGATAGATCTGTTAGTTCTTTTAGCAATCCACGGTACTTTAAGCATTCTTCGCCAGCACCACAGCTCAAAAAAAAATCAAATCTTCTTCAATCTTCCTTATTCATTATCCAGCTTTCACATGCATATGAGGCTATTGAAAATACCATGGCTTGTGTCAGGTGCACCTTAGTCCTCAAGGAGACATCTTTGCTCTTCAGCACAAAGAGGTCCTTTGCAGCCAATTTGCCCAGTGCTATACATCTCATAGGAGCTCTGGTAGCGTAGTGCCTAAGGCACTTGACTGCTAACCAGAAGGTCGGTGGTTCAAACCCACCAGCCACTCCTCGGAAGGAAGATGGGACAATCTACTTCTGTAGTGATACTGCCTTGGAAACCCAAGGAGGGGTCAGTATAAGTCGGGTGCAACTCGATGGCACATAACAACAACAACATACATCTCATGTCCTGACTACTGCTTCCACTGCTGTTGATTGTAGAACCAAGCAACGTGAAGTCTTTGACCACTTCAATCTTATCTCCATTTATTGTGATGATGCTTATAGGTCCAGCTGTGAGGATTTTTGTTTTCTTTATATTGACATGTAATCCATACTGCAGACTATATTCTTCAATCTTCATCAGTAAGCACTTCAAATCATCCTCACTTTCAGCAAGCAAAGTTATGTTGCCAGTGTATCACAGGCTGTTAATGATTCTTCCTCTAATCCTGATGCCATGTTCTTCATATAGTCCAGCTTCACGGATTATTTGCTCAGCATACAGATTGAACAAATATGGTGAAAGGATACAGCCCTGACACACTCTCTTCTTGATTTTAAACCATGCAGTGTTTCTTTTTTTCTGTTTGAACAACAGTCTCCTGGTCTATGTACAGGTTCCTCATATGTACAATTAAGTGTTCTGGAATTCCCATTCTTCTCAATGTTATCTACAATTTATTATGATCCACACAACCAAATGCTTTTGCATAGTCCATAAAACACAAGCAAACATCTTTCTGGTATTCTTTGCTTTGAGCCAATATCCATCTGACATCAGCAATTATATTCCTCGTTACACGTCATCTTCTGAATCCAGACTGCACCTCTGGAAGTTCTCTGTCAATATACTGCCACAACTATTTTTGAATTATCTTCAGTAAGATTTTACTTGCATGCGTTATTAATGATATTGTTGGATAACTTCCACACTCTTTGGAATGGGTACAAATATGAATCTTTTCCAGTCAGTTGGCCAAGTAGCTGTCTTCCAAATCTCATGGCATAACCGAGTTGAGTGCCTCTAGCAAGACATCTGTATGCTGAAACATCTCAATGGGTATTCCATCAATTCCTGGCGCCTTGTTCCTCGTCAATTCCCTCAGCACAGCTTCGACCTTTTCCCTCAATACCATTGGTTCTTGGACATATGCCACCACCTGAAATGGATGAACATTGACCAGTTTTTTTTTTTGGTACAGTGACTCTGTGTATTCCATCTTCTTTTGATGCTTCCTTCATCATTCAATATTTTGTCCATATAATCTTTCAACATTGCAACTCGAGGCTTAAATTTTTTCCTCAGTTCTTTCAGCTCAAGAAATGCTGAATGTGTTCTTCCTTTCTGGTTTTCTAACTCCAGGTCTTTGCACATTTCATTATAGTAATTGGCTTTGTCTGCTCGAGCTGCTCTTTGAAATTTTCTGTTCAGCTCTTTTATCTTGTTATTTCTTCCATTTGCTTTAGCTACTCTTCGCTCAAGGGCAAGTTTCAGAGTCTCTTCTGACATCCATTTTGGTCTTTTATTTCTTTCTTGTATTTTTAATGACCTCTTGCTTTCTTCATGGATGATGCTCTTGATGTCACCCCACAATTCTTTTGGCTTTTGGTCACTGGTGTTCAATGCATCAAATCTGTTCTTTAGATGGTCTCTAAATTCAGGAGGGATATATTCAAGATCATATTTTGGCTCTCATGGACTTGTTTTAATTGTCTTCAACTTCAAGCTGAACTTGCACATGAGCAGTTGATGGTCTGTTCCACAGTCAGCTCCTGGTCTGGTTTTGGCTGAAGATATTGAGCTTTTCCATCGCTTCTTGCCACAGATGTAGTCAATCTGATTCCTGTGTACTCCATCTGGTGAAGTCCACGTGTATAGCCACTGTCTGTGTTGAAAAAAGGTACTTGCAATGAATGTCATTGGTCTTGCAAAATTCTATCATGCAATCTCCAGCATTATTTCTGTCACCAAGGCCAAATATTCCAACTACCGGTGATTCTTCTTTGTTTCCAACTTTTGCATTCCAATCACCAATAATAAGCAACCCATCTTGATTGCATGTTTGGTCAATTTCAGACTGCAGAAGTTGATAAAAATCTTCAATTTCCTCATCTTCTGCTTTTGTGGATGATGCATAAATTTGAATAATAGTCGTATTAATTGGTCTTCCTTGCAGGTGTATGGATATTATCCTATCAGTGACAGCATTATAGTTCAGCATAGATCTTGAAACATTGTTTGTGATGATGAATGCCATGCCATTCCTTTTCAATGTTATTCCTGGCACAGTAGATCATATGGTTGTCTGATTCAAAATGGCCAAAACTGGTCCATTTCAGCTCACTAATGCCTAGGATATCAATCTTTATGTGTTCTATTTCATTTTTGACAACTTTCAATTTTCCTAGATTCATACTTTGTACATTCCATGTTCCAATTATTATGGATGTTTGCAATTTGAGTTGTGCCATGTCAGCACATGGAGGTCCTGAAAGACTTACTTTATCCATATCATTAAGGTTGGTTCTATTCTGATGAGGCAGCTCTTTCCCAGTCCCATATTGAGTGCCTTCCGTCCGACCCAAGAGGCTTGTCTTCCTGCACTGTGTCAGACAATGTTCCAAGCTATTCATTAAGTTGCCCAGTAATGTATCAGATGGTGTTTCTCTGCTATTCATAAGGATTTCCCTGGCCAATTTTTGAGAAGTGGATGGCCTCCTCCTTCTTCCTAGTCTGTCTTAGTTTGTAAGCTGCGTTGAAACCTGTGCACCATGTGCAACTCTGCTAGCATCTGAAATACCACTGGCACAGCCTCAAGCCTCACAGCAATGTACAAGCTTCACATGATGACAAACTGACAGACAAGTTTGTCTCCCTTAGCTGCTGGAAATCTCTGCACCCTCCTCTTAACTAATTCCTACCTGAAACCTGCCACTCTGTTATTATATAAACAAATATATACTGTATAATTCTATTTTTATCAAATTCTAGGACAGACAAATCTAGCCTCTAATCCTAGAAAAGAGATTATGGTTGTTTGGAGTTGGGAAGGGGGAGTGACTAAGAAGGAACACAAGGAAACTTTTGGAGTCATGAAAATGTTCTATATCTAGACTGTGGTGGTATTTACAAGGGCGAGTACATTTGTCAGAACTTATCAAGCTGTAGACTTGAAAACATATACATTTGACAAGCGTAAGCCATCAGCCCGTCCTCAGAAGGTAGACTGGGCAATCTACTTCTGTAGAGATACTGCCTTGGAAACCCAAGGAGGAGTCGCTATGAGTCAGAACTGACTTGATGGCATTGAGTTTGGTTTGGTTTTTGGTAGATTAGTTGAATGACAAAAAAATATCTGAAATATTAGGGTAGTGAAATAAACAGAAATTTTGAAAGGGTAAAGTTACATTTCCCAAATTTCTTTTTAAATAACATTTTGAAAAACCCAGCCATTTCATTAAAAATATATAAAACAAAGATTTACTGTATTACACAAATAACATGCATTATCTGTTTTTTTGCAAATTGTGCAACCCCTTTCTGCATTAGTTTTGTATGTGTGCTATATGTGTGTACAAAGTGTTTTTGTAGACATGTTACATGTGAAGAAAAACATGGTACCAGCCAGCTTTATATATAAAAGTCAAATACCTGCAACAACAATCCTCTCTGGAACCTGCATTATTACACTAGCATTTGGAGCTCCTTCTTGGAATCCCTGTTCCAGGTCAGCATTTGGTGGTGCTACTTTTAATTTTTCTGGGACTCTCATTCGCTGACTGATACCTTCGGTGTATTCCATTTCATACTGAATTCGACTAATTTCCGCCATCTCAGCAGCAGTGGGAGAAGGAAAGGCCGCCCCACTCACCCTGTGGGCGAAAAAGGTCAGGACCGGTGACTGAGAGTCAAAATGTCAATCTCCTCTTTGTACTGAAGTTAGAAGACAATACCTTCTAGAAAAAGCAAAAGGGCACTTTTCATTCACAAGTTCTGAATACACACAAAGGAAAAATAAGATTGAAGAAAGCTTTCCTCAACATAACGCCTTCTTACTTTTCAGCTGAAATTTCACCTTGAGGATACTGCTTAGAACAAATTTCAAGAATTATTTTATAAACATACACACACACACATAGATACTCTGCGTAAATGAATATGCATGCTGTTTAGAAACACAAAAATGCCTGAAATAAAATTTTAAAAATTAAAATTTCCTATTCAATTATTGGAAGGAAAGCTGCTAGGACTTTACAAAAATGAAATGAAAATCTTCCCTCATGCATGAAAGAAAGAAAATCTTTTAATGATGAAAATCAGATTCATAAGGTAAATAAGGTTGATTCTAAATTTACTAAAAAGGTAGATGCAAGCCCTTGAAAAATCACGAAATACAAATTCCAATTTCTCTTACTGAGTATGTATGTGATGACTAAGAGACGATACTAGACACAGAATTTGTATTAATAAATCCTTAACATGTATGTTTATCTTTTGAGGAGTTGAAACTTTACAATCATTAACTTATATTTAATATTATATTTACATGTAAATATAATAATAAAAAAAAAAGCAGCAGCAGCAGCATGACATGCCTTTGGAAGGGGGAGGACAGTGCAGATGCAGTGCGTAACCTTCTCAGTCAGAGAAGGATCCATGCTCCCAGGGAAAGGCAGTGGGAAGAATGTAGCCCCCAAATACACAATGCTGACCCATGTGTAAAGGAGCCCGGCCAGCCTCTGGCAATCCACTTTACAGCCACTGTCTCCAGCCCTGTGATACCAGCTCAACTGAGCACAAGTGCACTGACCTTCCTAGTGGGGTGTCACTGCTTGTTCTCTTACTCATTTTAATACAGTGAATACACGTCTACAATAGCTATTAAAATACTGCTACCCTGTGGTTCAGTTTACTTTACACAACAATTCCCCTACAGATCTGAACTGTTTTTGGAGGTGTACAAAACAACACGGACACTGCTTTTCCAGCTGTAAAAAAGAAAGAATAAAAATCAGTATTTCAACAATTCATTTAATAAGAAAACGATGAATAAAATAAACATCTATGTAAAAGTATTTTTGGACTGTACATGGCATGGGGCTTGATGTGATGGGGCTTCACATCTTTCCTAACAGAGCTGGTCTATACCTCAAAGGTTATAGAGATGTTACATGACTTTGCAAACAGGATCAAGAAAAGCTACGTCAAACGGACATACAATGTGAAGTCATACTAGAAAACAACATCACTTTGCCCTCTAATCATTATATTCTGAAAAGGGAAAAAAAGACAATAAAATTTTTCTTTTTTTAGACTAAGTACAAATAAACAGATCATGAAGAGAATTCAAAGGGTGAAAGTAAATGCATTTGAAGCCGTCAATATTTTTTATTTAGAAGTAATGATTCCTTAAAAAGGAAACAACTTTGAAAACCAAATCACAGTAAATTTTCAGCTAAATATTTTATTTCTAAATCAATGGCAATATAACTCTTTTACAGACAGTAATAAATAAAAGTCATGGCTGGGACGTTTCTTAAACTCCTTGTCACAGATGTGTTATACATCTTAACCTCCACTTCACCGAGATGCTTAGGAAGATTCTCAGAGGTTGCTTAAGCTGCTAAGCCTTGATAACTGGTTGATTACGACTGCTGGCTTCCTTCTTTTATGCTTTATCAAAATTTTATGAATTTTCAATTTACCAAAATGTTTGAATTTTAAGGATCTGGCATGCAGATGATTTAAAGACTGACAGAGAGTCGGCAGAGAACACAACTTTTACTCACAAATGTGTAACAACTACTGCTTGCTACTTGGCACTATCTGCTCCTGTGCTTCATATTCAATCCTCGAACTTGCTTCAACGGGCCGCTGCTGGATTTGGAGCCACTTTCGTCCCTGGGGAAGAAAAATGGGCTGATTGAAAAACTAAACCAAAAACCAAACTCACTGCCATTACTTCCGATCCAACTCATAGCGACCCCCCCTTGGGTTTCCAAGGCAGTATCACTATAGAAGTAGATTGCCTAACCTTCCTTCTGAGGTGTGGCTGGTGGGTTTGAACCGCTAGCCTTTTGGTTAGCAGTCAAGCCTTAGGCACTATGCCACCAGAGCTCCCAACTGAGAAACTAGACGCTACCATTTTTATGGGTCCCATGCTAGGGATTCACTGCTGGAAAGTTTCCAAATGGTAACAGGAAAGAGGTGCATCTTACATTAAGAAACCAATAACAAAGAAAACAAACAAACAAAAAAATACATGGGTTTACCACCAATTTTAGTCCCAGGACAGTGTCCTACAACTTTCACTAGGTAAAACCAAAAAACCAACCCACAGCCATCAAACTAAACAATGTCTGACTGCAGGTGCAAAGTTTATTTAGGTAAAATGAGATTAAAAAGACTGTCACCATTTCCGAATTGCCTTTAGGAAAATGTAGCAAATAAAAAATAGATAAATTTAAATAAAGATAATATTTATGTGTATATATAAATGTATATATACATATATTTACATGTAAATATATACTCACATATTTATAAAGAATAAATACAGAATCTGCCAAATGTTCATTCAATTAAAATGTATGTAATTTGGGACAGTAATACATGCATATAGCACAGAGCACAAAGAAAATACAGAGAAAACGAAGTGTCCCACCCACTCCTATCCTAGAGCCACCCAAACCCCTGTGCACGGGCAACCTCTGTCACCCATCTTTTGTACATCCTTCTAGATGAGACATTCTTCCTCTATTTATATTTCTCTGAAGCACAAGAGAAGATTATATTCAGAAATGACATTACAGGGAGACCAACAGGACTTTAGCCTTGCGACATTAGAAAGTGAAGTTTTATTATAATGAACAAGGGACACAGCTGTTAGAACATCTCATGGGTCTCAACATTTCACTCTATAGCACTCTCTTCTTATGAGCATCTCTGAGTTTGTAAAGCATCACCGACTTAGAATACAAAGGTGGAAAGAAAAAAGACAAGTGGAAAAAGCCTAATTCCTGTGGTAAATCTGAGCTATTTGCAAAAGCAAATGAAACTTTTCTATTAAAAGTTATCACTGTTCTGCCCCAATGATCAGTTTTCAATGCTTAAGTAAAACTGATCAATGGCGCATATATTTTTTCTCCTTTATTAGACTATGGGAGCTCTGGTAGCATAGTGCCTAAGGCACTTGACTGCTAACCAGAAGGCTGGCGGTTCAAATCCACCAGCCACTCCTCGGAAGGAAGATGGGGCAATCTACTTCCGTAGTGATACTGCCTCGGAAACCCAAGGAGGGGTTGCTATGAGTTGGGTCTGACTCGATGGCACATAACAACAACAACAACAACAACAACAACAACATTAGACTATGCCATTTTGGGTAATCTTTCGGCAAGAAATAAACAAAACTTCTCATTTGTGGTGAAGCCATTTATTCTACAAGTTTTGTCACTTAGAATCTGGGCAGCCAGGACACAACTCAGTTACATCATTAACAAGAGACAAGCTCCCATGTAGAATCCTAGACGATTTCAAATCTTTACTAAGTCCAGTGTCTCCTGAACAGCAGTAACTTACTCACCAATTTCAGGTTTTTCCATATTCAACCGCCACTTCTAAGACACGCTTAATCTTTCCTGTAACTTAAGTTTTTTTTTTTTTTTTTAAACTGTATTATGACTTGGATGGAAGTTTCCAGAGAAAATTTGTTTTCCATTCAACAGTTCACATATATTTTGTTTTGTGACACTGATTACAATCCCCACCACCTACCAGCTCTCCTCCCACTTCTCCCTTGTGGTTACCTCGTTGCCTGTGTTTTTCTTTCCTATGCATTTGGAGCTTTCTCTCTTTGCAAATGCTGCCCTTCTCATCTCCCATGGTAGACCGTTCTAAGGAGCGCACCTCCCTGGTCTAACTGTCCACCCTGTTGTTGTTGTTTGCCGTAGAGTCGGCCCCGACTCATAGCGACCCCTCCTTGGGTTTCCGAGGCAGTATCACTACGGAAGTAGGATTGCCCAACCTTCCTTCCGAGGAGTGGCTGGTGGGTTTGAACCGCCAGCCTTCTGGTTAGCAGTCAAGTGCCTTAGGCACTATGCTACCAGAGCTCCTAAGGAAGGCAGGCGAGTCTACTCCGTAGGCCTGTCTATTATTTGGCTGAAAGTTAAGTCACCAGAATGAGTTCAATTCCAGGCTGGAAAGGCAACTAGGGGCCATGGGCTTGGGGTTTCACCAGGCTCTCTCAGACCAGTAAGTCTGGTCTTTTTGTGATTTTGAATTTTGTTTAACATTTTTCTCCCCCTCTATCCAAGATCTCCTATTCTGATCCATTTCCGTGTGAATCAAGTTTTACGAATGTTAAATAAATGTATATTAAAAACACATTTTCCATCTCTACCGTAAATAAAACTCTGGCGGTATAGTGGGTAAGGCATTTGGCTGCTAACCAAAAGGTTGGTGGCTCAAATCCACCAGCCACTCTGCAGAAGAAAGATGAGGCAGTCTGCTTCCATAAAGATTTACACCCTTGGAAACCCAGTGGGGGTCACTATGAGTCAGAATTGACTTGATGGCAGTGAGTTTGGTTTTTTTTGGAGCATCTTAAATCATGGAGCTGATGTACATTTATAAATACATGTAACAAAATCAGAACAACTAAAAACCAAAAACTCTCATCTGTACACCCAAAGTTAACTCGTATACCACTAGCGGAAAATGTACTAATTTAGGGATACAAAGATGCAAGCCCAACTTTATCATCCTTCTTATTAGAGCAGTGGAGGCCAGAGAGACAGCCCAGCAAAGTAAAGGAACAACTAGATCAAATTGACTGTGGGTGCAAACATTATCTATACATAATTCTCTAATCACAAAAATCTCTCTAGTTCTTTAATATTTACTCTGTGGACCTAATTCAACGTTTTTATATAGGTCATCCAGTTTCTGCTCTCTTTCCAAGAAACCATACTCAAAAGAATGGTATAGTGATCCTGGATTAATTTTAGTATTTAAGAAAAGTCATTGCAAACTTTGAAAAATATAAATTAACAACACGTTTTAAAACAAAGTTTAAAGTAAAAGTGATCCCACAGAAGACGAGTTACAACACCAGGAGGCAGGAGAGCAATTGCTATGTTGTTGTTATGTGCCATCGAGTCGCCCCGACTCATAGTGACCCCTCCTTGGGTTTCCGAGGCAGTATCACTACGGAAGTGGATTGCCCCATCTTCCTTCCGAGGAGTGGCTGGTAGGTTTAAACTGCCAACCTTCTGGTTAGCAGTCAAGTGCCTTAGCCACTATGCTACCAGAGCTCCTATATTGTTATCCTAAAAGAGACTGCCCTGTCGGACCGGAAGGGACAGACAGACCACACAATTCCCTTTTGGAAAGAAAAGCAAAACCAACTGGGAAGCCTTGGAAACCAAAAAGGTGGCAGGTCCTCCCACACAATTTAATTACGTGGGAAAAGACTACGTCTTACTCCTAAATGACACTTTTGCCAAATCCGTTTGTCCTAAGGGATTTTCCTTTGGAATCTCATTAGCCAACCGAGTTGACATAATAAATGTTTCTCATTCATGGAGAGGGAAACACTCATTCAATTAGTCTCTCCGTGGGTGAGAGGCCTGGATGCAACTGGATCTGAATTCGGGCGCAGAGGCCTGAAAGCTATTTTTTTATCCTCTGCAATAATTAGATGTCACCACTCTGAAAGGTGACATTCTTTCCAAAGGCCCCTCGCTCTAACGTCGTGGGACGGAGCCAGGAGTTTCCTTTGACATGCAGGTGAGGGTCAAGGCTCGGCGGAACCGGACACGGGCTTCGCTCCAGCACCTGGGTTCTGCAAGGGCACCCGCGGAGCGACTCCCCGCAACACTACCTGCGGGCGACGAGGCTCCGAGGATCGCAAAGGACGGCCTGGGGGCCCAAGGCACCGCAGAGGCCGCCCCCGGGCTTCCAACAAGGCCTCCCGGCTCGAACACGTATTTTCCACAAAGTAAAACAAGGGAAACAAAGACAAAAACCTATTTTCTCGGAAGACGGCAGGCATCTGGTTCAAGGTCATCCTTGGGTGGGAGGAATGAGGGAAGACCAACAGCGAAGCCCGGCTTTCAGGTTCACGGGAGTCTCCTGCTGTTTCTAAACCCCGAACTATTCTCCAGTGGGAAAAGCCCGAATTTCTCTCAAAATACGGCACCGAATTAAAAGGGGAGAAGAGGTTCGTTCAGGGAGCGTGCTTCTCTCCCGCTAGCGTCCGAAGGCTAAGGGCGGCCAGGCCCAGAGGTGAGGAAAAGGAGAGCTCGGGTACCGGACTCGTCAGGGCGGCACCACGGACCGCTCGGGCCCACCGCGAGTCCCTTTGTCGGCCAGAGGGTCTCGGCCGCGATGCTAGGCCCTGCGGCCGCCCTAAACCCCGAGCCCCAAAGAGGGAAGGCATCAGCACTCACCCCTGGGCCCGCTGGAGGGTCCCCGGCGAGGGCCGCCGCCCGCCGGCTCCCGGAGCGCTCGGGTGGGCGCTCTCGGAGGCCGTTGGCCGAGCGCACGGTGGCGCCGGGGTAAAGCACCGGCCGGAGCGGCCCACAGCGGGCCGGGAGAGACTCGAGAACGGCCGGGGTTGGCCCCTTCCAGGAGCCGTAGCTGAGGCAGGTTTTTTTTTTTTTTTTTTT
>NW_006921589.1:312065-312701 GCF_000298275.1 Orycteropus afer afer
TGAGGCCCACGCACAGAAGCGGGGGCAGCCAGACGGCCCTAGGGAGACATCTTTGTTGTGGGCAAAGCAAGCTCACCGCAGTTAGCAATTTTGCTGCAGTTAAGGTTTGCTCACGCTTAGACTTGTATTAGAGTTTGTGATCTTTAAGTAACCCGTGTTCACGTAGCAAACATTCCTAAGCAGTTCAAACAACTTTTTAAGGAGCATCTGCGTCCAGATATCTGTAGGGCAACATTTAAGAATTTGCATACTTAACCAGCTTCACGAATAGAACCCCGGAAAAAGGGAAGACAACAGTAGTTAGGAAAGGAAGGGCTTGCAGCCTGGTTTAATTTCAGAGAGCTCTACGGAGCTAGTAAGCCCTCGATCAGGGGAGCAAACGGGCAGCATCCTGCTTCCCCGCAAGGCAGGACTGAAGCCAAATCACAGAGTACCTTGTGTCCTCGATTTTAATAAACCACGGAGGACTTACATGCACTCGTTGAGAATTTAAAAATATAGATGTTACTGTTCTTCAGAATAATTTGGGAAACCTTCGTGTTCTTGAGCCCTTTCCTACTAGCGGCAAATACCATTCTCTTTATAAGAATAGAGTGCTTCTAGGGGCTAATTCGGGAACTCTGGTAGCATAGTGCA
>NW_006921589.1:312801-334516 GCF_000298275.1 Orycteropus afer afer
TCGGAAGGAAGGTTGGGCAATCTACTTCCGTAGTGATACTGCCTCAGAAACCCAAGGAGGGGTCGCTATGAGTCAGGGCCGACTCCACGGCACATAACAACAACAACGGGTAATTCAGTCATTCCAAGACAGCCTTTTGGGGGAGATTGAAGATTAAGCTGGGTAAGCCTTCTGTGATCAAAACCTTAGAAAACGTGTTGAAATTACTTTGCAATAAAGATCGACTCAATTACCAAAACCCGATGCTTTCTCTCTTAATCCTAAGCATCCTGTTACCTTCCTGCGTCATTTGATTCTGTAAAATAACAAAGTGTTGTGTGTGAAAGCACCTAACACTGCCTGGTACTTAGGTGATAAAAACAGACACACAAACACAAACCCAGGCATTTCTCTTGTGTTCCTGGAAACTCTACTCTTTTGTTTTCTGTGATAGATCTTCACACTGAATTTTCCTTCTTGGTCATTTATGTGTATATTAAAGTTTTGAGGGAAATTCTATCCTAAAATACAAATTACGGGTACTATTTCGACCAACGGGAATTCCAGGACACCTAATTGTGCTCACGAGGAACCTGTACATAGACCAAGAGGCTGTCGTTTGAACAGAACAAGGCGATACTACATGGCTTAAAATCAGGAAAGGTGTGCATCATGGCTGTATCTTTTCACCATTCTGATTCAATTTGTATGAAAAGCAAATCACCCAGGAAGCTGCACTATATGAAGAAGAACATAGCATCAGGATTGGAGGAAGACTTACTAGCAACCTGCTATATACAGGTGACACAACCTTGCTTGCTAGAAGCGAGGAGGACTTGAGGCACTTGCTGATGAAGATCAAGGACTACAGCCTTTAGTTACACCTCAACTGAAAGAAAACAGAAATCCTCACAACTGGACCAATGAGCAACATCACAATAAATGGAGAAAAGATTGAAGTTGTCAAGGATTTCATTTTACTTGGATCCACAATCATTGCTCATGGAAGTAGCAGTCAAGAAATCAAACAATGTATTGCAGTTGAAAATCTGCTGCAAAAAAAGTGTTAAAAAGCAAAGATGTCAAGTTGAGGACTAAGGTGCTTTTGCCCCAAGCCATGGTATCTTCAGTTGCCTCATATGCATGCGAAAGCTGGACAATGATGAAGAATTGATGCCTCTGAATTGTATTGGCAAGGAATACTGGAAATAGCATGTATTGCTAGAAGAATGAACTATTCTGTCTTGGAAGAAGTACAGCCAGAATGCTCCTTAGAAGTAAGGATGGCGACACTTTATCACACTTGCTTTGGACATATTGTCAGGAGGGACCAGCCCCTGGGGAAGAGCATCATGCTTGGTAAAGTAGAGGGTCAGTGAAAAAGAGCATGACCCTCAGCCAGATGGACTGACACAGTGGCTGCAATGATGGGCTCAAACAGCAATGATTGTGAGGATGACGCAGGACCAGGGCAGTGTTTCATTCAGTTGTACATAGGGTCACAGTGAGTTGGACTTTACTGAAGGCACATAAGAACAACATAACAATAAGGGCCTAATTTTCTGCTTTGTCACTTTATTTACCACTGTGTGTGCATATGTAAAGAAGCCCTGGTGGCTCAGTGGTTAAGGCATTTGACTGCTAACCAGAAGGCTGGCAGTTCAAACCCACCAGCCACTCTGCAGAAAGAAGACTGGGCAATCTACTTCTGTAAAGATTTGCCACCTTGGAAACCCAAAGGGAGTCACTATGAAGTATTTTTTTTTTTTTTTTTTTGGTTAGTTTTGGTGTATACAGATGGTGCAGTGGTTATAGCACTTGGCTGGTAACCAAAGACTGGCAGTTCAAACATACCGGCCACTCTGCAGGAAAAAGATGCGGCAATACGCTTCTGTAAACATTCACAGCCTTGGAAACCCTGTGGCAGTTCTACTCTGTCTTATGTTGCAGTTGACTTGATGGCAGTGGGTTTTTCATGGACATGTATTAACTATGCATAAAATACATATGAACTATATAGAAATGTATGTATATATACATTCAACCATTGTTTCCTGAGAAACAATTTCCTACCTACCTACCTTTGTCCATTTTATTCCTGCCCCCTGGAATGCCACCCTGATTCTGACCATGTCTGCTTCTTGAAATCTTACCTGCCCATAATGGACTACTTAAAATTTCCCTTCTTTTATGAAATATTTCCTGAGGCCTCCAACTTTTGAACCTCTATTTCTCATCTCTTACAGCATTTAGCACATTCTGTTTAATATTATAATGATTTGTATCTTTGTCTTATTTTCCATTACCATATTGTAAGTTCCACATTTGAGACCAAGGTCTGTGTCTTCATCTGGGTATCTGCTGTGGTCCCAGGACAGTGAGCTTCTGGTAGGTTTTTGATAGAAAGTAGTAGACTGGTTTTCTTGTTGGCTGATGAATTGGAGTAGACGGTAATTCCAAAGCAATAGTTCTAAAAATGTTTAGAGCAATGGCAGCATTTTTAGAATCATCATATATGGTAGTTAAGTTCTGTGTCAACATGGCTGGGCCTGGTTGAGTGGCTGGGCAGCTGGCTGTAGTTATTTCCCGTGATGAGACTGGTAATCAGCTCCATGGTGGAATCTACTGGAGCCGCTGAGTAGCTGCTTTAGGAATGTGACTTGCTTCCAGTGTATAAGGAGACGTTTTGAGACAGGTATCTGAGCTTTTGGGCACATTTGGACCCTGCATGTAGCCAAGTCTTCATCTCAATGGCCTGCTATGTTGTCGGCCAACCTTGGGACTGTTAACAGACTTGAATTAAAGCCCTGCCATATTGCTTGATAACCTTGGGACTATACCATTTTATTTGTCGACCTTGGATTTGTAAGCCTCAGCAGCCGGCAGCTGCCTGAGCTAAGAGACACCTCCAGCTTCACTGGGCTGGGAGCAAGAGGCAGAGCTGAAGCCCAAGGTCAAGGGGCTTTCACCCAGCCCCTAGTGCTGGCACTTTGCACTTGGACTTCTAGCCCCTAAACTGTAAGAGAATAAATCCCTGTTTGTTAAAGCCACCTGCTTGTGGTTTTCCTGTCAGAGCAGCACTAGAGAACCAAAACAGAAATACACCTTAATTTAACAGCTACCTTAGATGGAGCTAAGGGGTTAGATCATGGTGATTTTTATATCCATCTTTAAGTCTTTTTGGGTCATCTACTGTTTTTATTGTGACCATCTATTACCTCTATTACAATCCAAAAAAAAAAAAAAAGAAGTTCCATTTTGAAAAAAGTGAGACCAGATACAATTTATTTTCAAATTTATTCTGAGACAATACATAAGAATAGTTTTAGCTATAAATACAGAAGTCTTTATACATTACAATATTGTAATTTTGTCAGGAAATAATAATATAGAATATTTAATATATTTTAAATATATTTTATTTGGTTATAAAGTAAATATTAAATTTAATGGCAGCAGTTAACATTTGAGGCACAGAAAAATCTTTTAAAGTTAAAAAACCAAAAACCAAACTGACTGGTGGTGAGTTGATTTAACTCATAGTGACCCCTGCTTGCGTTTATGAGGCAATATCTCTACCGAAGTAGATTGCCCAATCTTCCTTCTGAGGAGTGGCTGGTGGGTTTGAACTGCCAGCCTTCTGGTTAGCAGTCAAATGTCTTAGGCACTACGCCACTAGAGCTCCCTTTTAAAGTTAAGTTAGCAATAAAATTCAAATTTAAGCATTACATCTACTCCTCAGTTACTGACTTTTATTATCCAACATTTCATATTATGACAATAGTAAATAATCTACTATCTGTTTTGCACATTAAGGACATATGTCTGGCAGTAACAACTGCTGCGGTGGGAAACAAGAGTAATGCTGCCGGTGATGGTTAAGTTTACGTATCAACTTGGCTGGGCTCTGATACTCAGTGGTTTGGAAGTTCTGTAATGACGTAATTTGGCAGTTATGTGATGATATAGTCACCTTCCATTTTGTAATCTTATGTGGCCATTCTCCATTTTCCCATGATACTGATTTTTGTATCACAACATGGTGTTTGAAACCTAACCATGTCAATAAGTGAGAAGTGGGTGTATTGTAATACTTTTATAAGTAAGTTATTTAATAATGTTTCTCTTGCAAAAAGAAAGATCTTGGTGAAATCTGTTCTTTTGGCAGACTGTGGAATTCCGAAGTTGAAGCCTCAAATTTAAAATAAGCAAGTTATTGATATTTCTAAGCTACTCATTGGGATCTGGAAAATAGTGCATACAAGCTATATTTTAATGCTCAGTCTTGGAAGTATGGCTGAGCAACTGTTAAAATGGCTTCCCTGGAATTTAGAGTTTAAGCATCATTTCCCTCCTCAGAAGTTCAGTACTGATAAGAGGGCAAGGGAAGAGGGAGAGTTAGGTTTGCTTGGAGGCCAGTTATTTGGCATTAGCACCAGTCAAAGGTTTTTACTTTAGTTTTCAAGGCCATCTGTGATTCTGGACTTTAAATAGAGGCAAGGATGGGACAATTCTAGCCAGCTGTACCTGTTACCTATCTTTCGAGTGGCTTCTTGGGTATTTTCCTAGAGTAGTTTTTCCCAAACCTTAAGAGTACATTAGAATCACTTGAAGGGCTTGTTAAATCACAGATCCCTGGGCCTCCACCCTGAGTTTCTGGTTCAGTTATCTGGGGTGGGCTTGAGAATTTGCATCTGTGACAAGCTCCCAGATAATGCTGATGCTGCTGGTCCAGGGACCCCACTTCGAGAACTCCTGGCCTACACAGGTTGTGGTTATCGACTCGCCCCATGTGCCAAGATAGAACAATTCATACCATAGGATCCTTTCAGAGCCAAAAAGGATTACTATTAGGTGAATCTAAATAAGTAATCAAAGTAGAACACTGCACTTCTCAGTTTAAATGTCTTGACAACAATCCCATGAGCATATGAAAATATGAACCATGGCTGCAGTCTGCTGTCTCCTGGGGTCATATTTTCATTTGCAAAGCAACTGAGACTGAAGCCAGGACCGGAATTAAAATATTAGCACCACAAACTCCATCTGGGTGAATCGAGAGTTTTCAGCACTTCGCCTCATGAGACCCCTCAGAGTGTGCACTCATCATGCATGTATGGTTTTGAATGCTTTGTGGCTCTTTGGATTCTCAACATTGTCCACACTGTGGCTTCTGTGAAGCCTAAGAGAAACTAGAAGTCCTGGGCCCTCCCTGGGCAGAGAACTTATTTACAAACCTTTACTCAGGACTGCTGAATTATGCTCATGAAATAGTGAACACTGACAAAGGAGAGAAAAAAAAAAAAAAAAAAAATTAGGGACTCAGACAAGTGAGATTCTTAAGAAAGTAAGTTACTATCTTTTTTGGGATATGAAATCAGAAACAAGTCTCTTTCTCTCTTTTGCTTTCCTTATCCCTGTAATTTAGCATAGCACCTGGGATATGGATGGTCCTGGATCAAACGCTTGTGACAGTGAATGAATTAACAGAAACTAATGTTGGGAATGTACAGCACACTGAGAAGCGGATTTTAAGACATGCAACTGCCAAGTTACATAATTTTTACATTAAGATTTTTACACAGTAGACTCCTTTAATACAGTCTGTAAGCATTTATAACATTAAAGGGAAACATGTTTTACATAGGAAAATTTTGAGAAGGAATAAGGAAATCTGTAAATACTCAGGGTACATGGAAGAGTGACAGTGGAGAGAAAATATTTAGAGCCTGATAAGGCAACAAAAGCCTCAAGTTCTTTCGTGGATCACTGAGTACTCCACCATATTGGGCGTGCAACAGCATTTATAGAGATGGAGGGGTGGAACAGCTAGCCCTTGTATTTGTGTGGGTGCGCTGATAAAAGAGAAGTTAGACACATCTCAGAGTAGGTCTGAATAAATATCTTATTGAAATTAAATAAGTGTGAACCTGTAAAACGAATTTGCTTTGTAAATTTGCACCAAAATCACAATTTTTTTAAAAAGAAGTGAAATTTTTTCTACTCTCAGTGCAAACAGGAGGTATTGCTGCAGTGAAAGGATTTCCATAAACAAACAAAACAAACTTCAGAACAAAACCATACAGGATTTCCAAGGTTATTACGGCTCCATTCAGGAAACCAAACCCCCTCTTGGTCTTCGTCTTGGGTGTGTTTGAAAGAGCCTTAGACAATCCCTGCACCTCAGTTCAGCTCTGCGTTCCCTTGGGCTTTAATACTCAACAGGTCTGAACGTCCAGGTCTAGTCACGATGCTCTTGTCCTTCTCCACTTGATTCCAGGGTCTAAAGTGTCAGGAAGGGCAGGGCGTGATCTAAGACTGATTTAGCCTCCCTGAGTCCTAAAGACTGGAACAGAAGAGGACAAATGTGGGGAATCTAGTAGACCAGATGGCTCTTGTAGCCTTCAAACACTGTACGATCATCATTTAGGTGGTGCACTGGATAGAAGTGGAACACAGCTGTAGTGGATGTATTGTGTGGTAAATCTGCTGCCTCGGCACAGGCAACTTGGAAACAGCACCCGTTTTGGAGCTCAAGGTCACAGAACAAAAAAGCAATGCACTGTCATGTAAAGGAACAAATTGAGACTTTGTACTCAACAACCATCCAGTGATACCGTCTGGCACGAGAATTCCTAAATAAGTGCACGTTGTGTGTCATGACTTGCTATCTTAGGATGGAACAAGGACAGTTCTGTTCTCTACGGCTTCTTCACTGGCCTGTCTTCATGCACACCTGACAGCGACTTATGATCTTCTCCAGCTCCCCGGCCTTCACAGTTGACGGAATGGGTTTTCTAAAGTTAAAAAAAAAAAAAAAAAAAAAACCCTCACTAATGTATATGGATAAAAAGAGAATCCTTGCTGAGTTTGACTTTTATTCATGAACGCTGTAGCTCATCTAACATATATTACAGGAAAGAAATATTTTTCAGAAATTGATTTCTGGAAAGGTACATGTGCCAATGTTTTATCATTTCAGTCACACTTCAACAGCATTAAGGAGATACAGCCCTTGGAGCAAACTCACAGGTCCTCTGTTTTAGAAATAAACTATCCCCACCGTTTAAGTCATCTGTATTACTCCAGTACAGAAGAATCAAGATGAACACATCATTTTGTGGTTTTCTTCTGCAACTCACTATTAAATTCATTTGTAAATACTAAATACATGAGTGGCACAATACCATGGCTACTCATTGACTCGAGAATGCTTGTCAGCTGGGAGTTGCCAAAAGCAACGGGGTTTCATTGGCGTGTGGGGATTTAAAGGTGAGCACATTAGCACGTAGGTAAAGCAAAACTAACATAGGCAACTTCTGAGTATTCTGCAGCTGAGTCGCCAGATTAGACTTGACTTTGAAAAGTTACCTGAACATTCTCTTTGGGTTTAAAGAAGCCAACCAGAAACTGTAGGAATTTGAATAGTAGTTGCACGTTCCTCTTCCATGACATTCTAGAAAGGGACCGGCTCGGAATTCTTCCAGGCAGGAGCCGGGGGAGGCCAGTGCTTGCCCAGCACCCTCAGAACCTGCACTTGTGAACTATCACAATAAAGATAAATGAATTAAACTCCGTCCGCTGGCGTCTGCATCGTGAATGCGTTTGTGTGTGTGTGTTTGGTAACCTAAGAAAACAAACCAGAGAGCACACATGAATCTTCATGTACGTGGCAAATTCCTGCTCATAATGTAAGCATTTCTTGTACTTTCTTCCCCCACACTTGCTAAGACCCTAGTCCCTGGGTGGCACAAAGGGTTTGCGTTCACCTACTAACCTACAGGTTGGTGGTTTGAACCTACCCTGTGGCCCTGCAGAAGAAAGGTCTGGTGGTCTGCTTCCATAAGGATTACAGCCAAGAAAACCCTATGGAGCAGCTGTACTCTGTTATACGGGGAGCTGCTGCGAGTTGGAGTCAACGCGATAGCAACAGGTCTGCTCAGATTCCAGGTACCTTCCAAGATGAGGATGTCGTCATGTGTTGTCAAGTCGGTCCTGACTCCTAGTGACCCTCTAGGACAGAGCAGAGCTGCCCCATGGGGTTTCCGGGGCTGTCACCTTTATGGGAGCTGATCGCCAAGTGTTTTCTCCTGCAGAGCCCCTGGGTGGGTTCCTACTGCCGACCTTTCAGTTAGCAGCCAAGTGCTTAACTGCTGCCCCACCGGGGCTCCTTAAGATGAGGTACAGTCATCAGAAAGTACAAGCTGTTCTCTCCGCAGGCAATGATGTTTTCCCCCAGGTCTGACTGGCTCTTTCTTGCTAGTCAGGTGTCTGCTGAAGACTACCGTCCGAAAGCCTTTCCCTGACCACATCCCTTCATGATCTCTCACCTTCTCCTGCTGTGTCTCCTTCATTGCACTCATCACTGCCTGACCGGTTCTTGTTGTTAACTATTAGTTTGCCTTCTTGCCTATTCTCTCCCTTCCCCACTGGAATATGAGCTCCACGAGAACAGGAACTTTGGTTCATGCTGGTATCTTCACAGCCTACCAGAGGTCACAACTGTGACTCCTTACTCATTAATTGTTGAACTAAGGATTGAATAAATGCATGGCTGTGTGTAAAGAAGGGGGAGCAATGTATCACAAACAATGCTAGAAAACCAACTGCCTTTAAGTTGGTTATGCTCAAGGTGACTCCATGTGTGTCAGAGTAGAGATGGACCCCACCAGGTTTTCAATGGCTGCTTTTTAAGTAGGTTGCCAGGCCTTTCTTCTGAGGCACCTCTGGGTAGAACTGAACCCCCAACCTTGTGGCCAGCAGATGAGGGCATTTACCGTTTGCACCACCCAGGGACCCCATACCATGCTGGACAGACTGCAAAGCACACATGTGCAACTATCGCAATCCCAGATGGTCAGTCCATAGAGGTCTTCACTGGAGAAATTATTTAAACAGGCTTTCTCTCTTAGTTCTCTTCTTTGTACAAATAAAGATAAGACCCAATATTTTTGAAGCAGACAGGCCTGGGTGGGAACGCTAGCTTTGGCAATTAACGGTGTGACACGTTGGGGGAAATTCCCTAATTTCAGTTTTCTTCTTCGTACAAAAATAGATAATAATCACCTTGCGGAGTTGTTGTGAGGACTACAAAGAATGCAGATAAAGCAGCTGTTGCCTAAAAACAGGCATTCTATTGTCAGGAAATTTGGCTACTATTCATCCACCTGGCTTCATTTAGAATTTGTGGGTAATCTCATTCTGAGAAGTCTTATGCTTAAAAAAAAAACCTCCATTATTTAACAAAAAAACAACTTACTGAGTAGAAAATAATATTTAAATAAAATTTAATAAAATTGATTTGCAGCTTTTAAGGACATATCATGGCCTTTTGTGCATACAGATGCTCTGATGGTGCAGCAGTTAAAGCATTTGGCTGCAAACCAAAAGGTCAGTGGTTCAGACCTACTGGCTGCTCCGCAGGAAAAGATGACACAGTCTGCTTCTGTAAAGATTTGCAACCTTGGAAATCAAACAGGGCAGTTCTACTCTGTCCTATGGTGTCGCTATGAGTCAGCATTGACTCGATGGTGCTGGGTTCACTGTGTGTACTGTTGTCAGGTGGTGCCATTTCTGGGGCCCCACTTTACCGCTTCCAGTAGCAGATCCCACAGGTCATCTGCTATTCCTTTCTCCTTACCATGATAAATGAAAACCCTTTCCAGAGAGAAACCCAGCCCTGAGGACATGGCGGGATGGCAGTGGTTTGGCTGTGAACGGCTATGGCAATGGCAGGACCTTCACAGACGGTGCATCTGTAACACGAAACGAACAGAAACAAAGAAATGGCGGCAGCGCCACTTTAAAGCTGGCCGATGCTGTGCTGCCTCACATCCCAATACGGGCCAAGTGACTCACCTGGTCTCATCACAGAGCAAGGGACTGTGTTTTACCTGCTAATATAGGGCTCCACGGCCCTGCCAGTCACTGGAGCCATGTCCATTGGCATCAGGGCTGGTGTTGACAGCCAGTATGAATAATCGTTTCGAGATGCAAAGTTGCACACGTTGTTGATGTTGCAGAATAGGAAAGGCATTGTGGTGAAACGCTGCAGGCAGCTGCCAAGAGTCCCTGAGAAAACATCAGATTGGGGATCAGTTCCGACTCAACGGCAGTGAGCTGAGTTGTTGAGTTGTTTAGTAATTAAGAGGACTTTGGGTATCATTACTGTTGTTATTGTTGTTGTTAGGTGCCGTCGAGTCATTTCTGACTCATAGCAACCCCATGTACAGCAGAATCATTACTAGGTAGAGGCTAATTTAAACAAGACATGGCAAACAATGGTAAAGACAACACAAAACATTTATTTCCAAAATGTGGTATGGAAAAGTTTCAATGATGATAGAAATCAAAGACCCAACAGACAAACAAATTTGCCTTCTCCACCCTTAACATTTCCTTGGACCTTTCTAATCAGTCTGGAATTGGGGGTCAGCATAGGGAGCTCTGTGCAGTGATCAAGCACTTGCCTGCTAACTAAAAGGCTGGTGTTTGAACCCACGCGCCACTCTGCAGAAGAAAGATTTGGCAGTCTGCTTCCTTAAAGATTTTCAGCCTTGGAAACCCTAGGGGGCAGCTTTACTCAGTCCCACTGGGTCACTATGAGACAAAATCAACTCCACAGCAATGGAATTTTATAGGTCAGCTGGAACAATGTCTTTGCTTCAGACTATGGGGTCTCCATGAGTCAGAATTGACTAGACAAAAACCACCACCACTAATAACAAAATTCCCAGTTATCCATATGCATACAACAGCTAATGAAGAGAGAGTGCTTTAAAAACGGTGTTACTCCAGTTTGAAAAAGCAGGCAGATGGTTTAACTGAAAGTTGTGTTGGACAGAACACATTAGACTGGCATTCGCCAGCAAACTCTTCTGTATCTTTACATTCCAGGATGAAAATCAGACATTAGGCCAGTGTTGTTTTATTTCTCCCTTTAAGAAATGCTGGAGGGTGTTCAAGGCCTTTGACACTAAGCTCCAGAGGGAAGTACAGCTTGCTATAAAAGTAGCAATCTGCATATGGAACAACATAACTGATAATTAGAACTGGGACATTACCAAGGTCTTGTCCATGGGCTCGTTCATTTCCTTGTACAAAAAGGAGAGAAAACCCGCTGTAGAGTGGCTTCGTCCCTTCTGGACACAAGGGAACTGCTGTTGTTTGGCTGTGTCGAGCGAAGATGAAGCCTCTCATGGCTGTCCCAGTTGCAGGTGGTCCAGTGTCTCCTTGTCGTCCCTTTAAACCTGGCAATCCAGGTGATCCAGGTGGCCCTTTGAAAAGTATGTTATAAATATTGCAACAAGGAGGTCCACATCTTTAAAAATGGCAAAGTTGGTTTCTTTCTTGATAAAGTTGCAGCTTTTCAAGGAAATATCATGGCCTGTTGTGCATATGAGGGAGCTCTGGTGGTGTAGTGCCTAAGGCATTTGACTGCTAACCAGAAGGTTGGAAGTTTACACCCACTAGCCACTCCTCAAAAGGAAGACTGGGCAATCTACTTCCATAGAGATATCACCTCAGAATCCCAAGGAGCGGTTGCTATGAGTAGGAATCGACTCAATGGCAATGAGATTTTTTTTAAAATTATGCATTTAGGAGCACTGGTGGTATAGTGGTTAAAGCACACAGCTGCTAACCAAAAGGTCAGTGGTTCACACCCACTAATTTAAATGTTTATGTACAGCTCTTGAGTCCTAAGTATAGAAAGGAGTCCTTAGGAGAGTGATTGCTAAAATCATCAAACAACATGATTAAATGTTGACTTTTACCACACCAGGGATATTATCATAGGTACTTGTGGATCTCCTGTCATGAGCTATCGAGATAGGCTCTGTTCTTCTTTACATTTGTATTCCCCAGTGGCCTGCGTCTGGTCTTACAGACATCTCTTAGGAATAAATGAACGTGTCCCTCCAAAATGTGGCTGAAAAAAAAATCAATCATTTACAACTTGAAATTCCATTGTTGTTGTTGTTATGTGCCCTCGAGTCGCACCTGACTCATAACGACCCCTCCTTGGGTTTCCAAGGAAGTATTACTATGCAAGTAAATTGCCCCAACTCTTTTAGAAAAAAAAACAAAAGAACAAAAAATGCAAACCAGTTGTCATGGGGTCGATTTCAACTCCTGGTGACCCCTGTGTTTCAGAGAACTGTGCTCCGTGGGGTTTTCAGTAGTTAGGGTTTTTCAGAAGGAGAACACCTGACCTTCCTTCTGAGACAGCTCTGGGGGGATTCAAACCCCAAACCTTTCAGTTAGTAGCTGAGAGCTTAAGCATCTGCTCCACTTAGGGACTCCTAAACTCTATTATAGTGGATAATTAAAAAAAACTTACTTATAGTTTTGATAAGTTCAATAAACAATCATAAAAATCACTGAAAATTCTTCTCAAAAATGCAAACTTCAAGAAAGTTTTTGATTAATTAGAAAAGTAGATAAAAACCAAAAAGACAGTTTTTGTTGTAATAACAGTAAGTTTCTTCTACTTACATGACATAAAAACAAAGTAAGTGCTTTTAATCATCAGTATTTTCTCTGATGCTGTAGTAAGCTAATATACATTTCTTACTTTCTAAATATGGACCAGTGAGCTCTCCTCTGTCCCCTTCCACCTGTCCCTTCCTCTCCCCTTCTTCATCAAATAGTTTTTATTTGTGATATTGGCATTGTCGACCACCACCACCTTATCCTTTTCTGCCACCACTGCACCCTGACCCCTATCCCAACCCAATGTGGGCCACAGTCCTCTGGGTCCTGAGGAAAAGCAGAGAGGGCAGAGATGCTTCAACTTCTGGCCTCAGTATCAGGGTGATGTCACAACCAACCATGCCGACTGTGGAAGTCAGGCCATGTCCCAGTTTAGTTCCAACTCAGACGTCAGTACTTTTTACAAGGACTTTTTAAAAGTCCCAATATTGTGTTTTTTGTTCCCCATCTCCTTTGAATTCCACCCACTCTTCTCTTTTTCCAGCTGACAGTTGGCCTTGGTTTTTGGCATGGTCTGAACAACACAGACTAAAACGTCTAGATGACTCTTGTGGCCATGTGCTCAAACAAGACTTGTCTCTATATTGAAGCAACACTGCTTCAGGAAAGGAAACAAGCCAGGTTTTACCTTTTTCTCCTTTAGAACCTTTGTTGCCTTCTTCTCCAACTGGTCCAGGAATCCCAGGTTCTCCATCCTTGCCTAGTCTGCCTGGTGGCCCACAGGGTCCTAGGCAAAAGCCAACACTGAACTGAATTGTTCATAGAGAATGAAAGTTAGGGTGGCCAACCATCTCAGTTACCTGAGACTCTTATCAGGTTCAGCAGTGCATATCCTGTATCCTGGGAAACCCCTCAGGCCTAGGCAAACTAGGATGGCTGGTCACTCAACTTATTAACCCCACTTCCTAGAAAAAGACCCTCAAAAATGAACTATGAATATAGCAGTTTAGTATTCTGCTACCATTTTGATTTATGCAATTCCAGAATTTACTCCACTCATACACTGATGAAGGCAATAAGTAATATCCCTCTTATCTCCCAGTGGATTCAGGCAAACTTAGAGCATAACAGCGTCATTCAGAAGTCTACGACAATACGATAAGCTTATAAAACACATCAGTTTGATTTCCAAACACCAGTGCTTTGAAAGAATTTCATAATATGAAGCATCCATTTCCTACTCTTCCACATGCTATACAAAGTGTCAGAAAATTATAAACGGGAAGAACTCAGGCTCATGCACACAGCCCTCTAGAAATAGTTGAAGCTCCAAGACGGATAGTTGTTAGAGAAGATAGACACAATACTTTTAACTTGACAAAAAATATATATAGTGCCCCAAAATGTTCATATGCACTCAAGTTTATGCTGTGCACTTTTCAAGAGATTCCAAGGTCTTTTATTTACTGGTCAAGGATAAAATGAACTCAGACCTAAGACTGATGATAAGAAAGTTCTATAATGTTTAACATTTTCTGTGAAGTTGTATCATTTTCTTCCAAGGCACTGTACAGGTATATTGGTTTCAACCATTCCCTACTAGTCCAGCTCAATGCTGCCAGTTCTGTACCTAGGTCTCCTGGTGGCCCTGGTGGCCCAGGGTCTCCTTGCATCCCTGGTCCTCCAGGTGGGCCAGGAGGCCCTGGGCTTCCTGGAAGGGAGATGATCTTAAGTGTTCCAGGATCTCCACGAACACCTATTTCCAAAAACATAAGAAGAGGAGGATGGTTTCACTGATGACTTACCACTGCTTCATGGAGAATGATCACCTCCCCACCCTCACCCATTGCTGTTGAGTTGATTTTGAATCACAGCAATGCTTTCATAGGAAGGAAAAATATTTACCAGGTGGTCCTGGAGGCCCAATTGGTCCTGGAGGTCCAATTGGTCCCCGAAATCCTGGATTACCCTTCTCTCCTAAAAGCAAAACAAAACAAAACAAAAAACCCACAATGTGATTCTGCTTAGAAAACTGTATTTCCTAGCTCTTCAGGTTGACAGGAGACTCTAAGAAAAGATTATGGAAGGTTGACTGGATGGGGTACTGTGCCAGTGACTGCAACTCAGTTATGTACATGTGGGTCTTGGCATCCCATTTGGACCCGATGGATCATATCTAATCAGTCTGTCAAGAAACACACATGAATGTAGGAATGTAGATATTAAGAACTTGTATTTTAGTTTTGAAGAGAAAGGGTTCCTAAGGGTTGGCTTTTTTTAGTTCAGAAACATTTCAATTTAATAATTAAAGTAAAATAAGGAGCCATGTTAAAAGTTATTTTAGTACCCTCCTGGTGGATTATCTTGCTGGGTTATTGTAGTTATATACCTTTTCAGTGTATTACTCTAGCTTTACAAATAGCCCACTGTCAGGAATTTCTCTTCTCAGTGCTCAAGAGAGTGAATACAAAATATCAGCTTTGATGTAAACTAACAAAGCGGTAAAATTTATCTCCCAATCATAGTCTTTGATGCGAATAAAAGGTTACCAAGAGCCACTGATTTGGAGAAATACTCTATTGTAAAGAATATTGAAATAGCAATCAGTATATCTGATTACTTAGAAAGACTTCATTGCTAAATATTAAATTAATACAATAAATACAATTAAGTAATTATAGAGTCCAAACAGAACTGGCAATTAAATGATAAATTACCATTTATCATAATTAAACGATAAATTAAATGACAAATGATGTCAGAACTTGAGCAATGTGTTAATATTTACTTAGAAACAACAAAAAAAACAAATAAACAAACAAACGCACTGCCGTTGAGTTGAGTTATCTCTGACTCATAGTGACCCCTCCTTGGGTTTCCGAGCTGATATCACTACGGAAGTATATTGCCCAACCTTCCTTCCGAGGAGTGGCTGGTGGGTTTGAACCACCAGCCTTCTGGTTAGCAGTCAAATGCCTTAGGCACTACGCTACAACAGAAGAAGCCTAAATGTTTTTCCCTTTGGTGATTAAAAATTTCCAAATAATGAAGTGCAAACTCATCGGTGTGCCAGCTGAAGGTCTTATTCTGAAATCCAAGAGAAGAACTGAATATGTTATTTAGCTTCAGTAGAGTCTGTGACAATAGATTCTTGCCCCACAGAAACAACACCGGAGGAACTAATCAACTGAGACCATGACTCAGATATTTAAAACTTTATTCAAGGTCATGGCACACTAATGGAAGCTTTGAGAACTATTTTCTGAAGCCTGAAGTTTGCACTGATGTCTGTGAACATTTTAAACTTAAAACTTCAAAAGTCACAGTCTTTTTCTGATCAAAATATAATATATTTGCCACATAAAAACATTTGCCACATAAAAGTACAAATGTGTAAATATATGTATAAAACTTTACTCATTCTCCCCCACTAACAGTTCAATGCATATTCTTTTGGCTTGTTTAGTTTCTTAAAACTGTAAAAGTAACACATGTACAGGGTAAAACAAATTCAATAAGGTATTTGAATTACAGTGATTGTATTTGCACCCAAAAGAGCAGTGCACAGAAACAATACCTTGCATGCCCGGAAATCCATGGAACCCAGGGTCACCTCTGAGTCCTGGGAGACCGGGGGTGCCTGGTGGTCCCTTTTCAAATAAAAGGAGCAGATCCACAGGTAAATTTTAAGTGTTTACAATATTCACTGACTTTTTTTTTTTTTTTAAAGCAAGTAGGATATACTATTTGCTGGGTGAGTATGAGCTAAAGTGGACAGACATCATTTTTATCTTTCACTCCATTGCTTCTCCTATTGATATTGATTAGTTTTTCAATAAATAAATAAAAAAAAAAAAAAAACCAGAAACCACCATCAATGCCAGTAGAAATATACCTTATAATGTTAACACATGTTGGAGTATTGCATACACTATTCTGTACCCTAAATGGAACTGCCCAGTATTTGGCAATATTTTGGGAGGACCAGTAACCAGACTTCCAGAAGGAACCTTATGATTTGTATGGATGATTTCTGCAAAGGTGGGTGAGCCTTTATTGAGTTGCAGCACCCAAAGGCCATTCTATCTGGGCCAGCAGAGTTATAAATCCCTCCTCCTCAGGATGGTGAAGTCCCCGTTAATGCTGTTGTTAGGTGCCATCAAGCTGGTTCTGACTCATAGTGACACTGTGTACAACAGAAAGAAACACTGTCTGGTCTTGTGCCATCCTCACAATCCTTGCTATGCTTGAGGCTATCGTTGTAGCCACCATGTCAACCCATTTCGTTGATGGTCTTGTTCTTTTCCACTGACCCTCTACTTTACCAAACATAATATACTTCTCCAAGGACTGGTCCCTTCTGTTAACATGACCAAAGTATGAGAGACGAAGTTTGGACATTCTTATTTCTAAGGAGCATTCCAGTACTTCTTCCAAGAAGGATTTGTTCATTCTTCTTGCAGTTCACAGTATATTCAATATACTTCACCAACACCACAATTCAAATGCATTCATTCTTCTGCAGTCTTCCTTTTTCATTGGTCAACTTTCATATGCTTATGAGGCTACTGAAAATACCATGGCTTGGGTCAGGCACATCTTAGTCTTCAAAGTGAAATCTTTGTTCTTTAACACTTTAAACAGGTCTTTTGCAGCAGATTTGCCCAGTGCACTATGTCCTTTGATTTCTTAACTGCTGTTTCCATGGCCATTAATTGTGGACCCAATTAAAATGAAATCCTTGACAACTTCAATCTTTTCTCCCTTTCTCACAATGTTGCTTATTGGTCCAGTTGCAAGGATTTTTATTTTCTTTATGTTGAGTTTTAATATATACTGAAGGCTATAGTCTGATCTTCATCAGTAAGTGCTTCAAGTCATCTTCACTTTCAGCAAGCAAGTTGTGTCATCTGTATATTGCAAATTGTTAATGAGTCTTCCTCCAATCCTGATGCCAAATTCTTCATATAGTCCAGCTTCTTGGATTCTTTGCTCAGCATACAGATTGAGTAAATATGGTGAAAGGATACAACCCTGATGGACACCTTTCCTGATTTTGAACCATGCAGAATCTCCTTCTTCTGTTTGCATGACAGACTCTTGGTCTATGTACAGGTTCCTCATGAGCACAATTAAGTGTTCTGGGATTCCCATTCTTCACAACGTTAGCCATTATTTGTTGTAATCCATTCAGTCAAATGTTTTTGCATGGTCAATAAAACACAAGTAAACATCTTTCTGGTATTTGTTGTTTTCAGCCAAGGTCTATCTGTTGGAAGCTACACCACTGATTATTTCAAATGCCTTCAGGGTCACCCATACTTTCAGCAGAACTTCCAGACTAAGATAGATTAGGAAGAAAGGTCTGGTGACCTACTTCCAAATATTAGCCAATAAAAACCTTTTGGACCACATCACAACACTGTCTGACTTGCTTGCTTTGCACCTATCATCAAAAGGGATCAAGGGTGAGGGAGACCCTGGGTGAGATGGACTGACATGGTAGCCACAAGGATGCACTTAAACATGCCATTGACCATGAGGATGATGCAAGAACAGGCAATATTTCGTTCTGTTGTACATAAGGTTGTCCTGGGTTGGAGTCAACTCACTGGCAGCTATCTGTCTACCTACACTGTCCATGGGAATTGAAAGAGGATGTAATTACTTGAGAATAATGAGATAAAGGTCATAAAAAAATACCAATAGTAATAATAAAAGTGGCCTTTGAAGTTGTTTTTGAAGAAGACCAAAGAAGGAAGAGTTTTTTTGCTTAGATAAGGTCTCATGAGATTCAAAATGGGAGGCACAGTGAAAACAGAACCATCTGATCCACTACTCTGGACCTCTGTGGTGTGGTCTGATCTCCTGAGGCAAAAGAATCCAGGGAGGAGGGCCTGGTGCCAAGACCTACCCCTTGGGTAGGGAGGTGTTCTCTGAAAAGAGGGGGCTGTGACGGCACTGAACAAGTTTAAACATCCATTGAGAAGAATTATCTTTCAAATGCAAAGATAGAAGCCTACAACCATGAGAGCACCGCAGGATTTAAGCGAGCTCAGGTTTCCAGACCATCCTAGTGTCCTGGAAGGACTTCAGATGTAATAACAGGATCAGTGCTGACAACTTTCCAAGAATCATAGAGAACATGAGAGAGACCGATGCACTGGAGGTGAGCAAATATTACACACACACACACACACACACACATTTAAAATGAAAAACTGGGTGAATTCTGGAAACCAAATTCCAGGGAGCTTAATGAGGCTCCTGACAATAAGGCATTCATAAAGCAGTCTCTGACCCTTTAGGCACAGTGCACAGATGCATCACAAATGGTCATTTTTGCCACCTGCAGGCATATCTGACCCAAGCGACCCATCTACAAGACTTTAAGAAGTCAAAGTAATATTTTCTGCACTTACCGGATGACCTGGTGGCCCTATGTCTCCAATGGTTCCAGGGGGACCTCTGGGGCCAGGCTTACCCATGAATCCTTTGTCTCCTTTTACACTTTTTACAGGACTCCCCGGAGGTCCAGGTGGGCCCGGTTTACCTGAATTCAGACAGTCCATCAAGATTGCCAGTGAGGAAGCTTGGCAAGTCCCATTGGTGATCCTGAACCCTGCATCTTTGCTTATCTAAACATGGTTACGTCAAACATCCTTTGTCTTGCAGAGTGTGAAGGGATTATGAGATGGAGTGAGATAATGCCAATGGAACATCTGGCACAAGGTAGGAACAGCTTTGTCCCTGAGAGAGGTCTGTTAGAACAAGGCCTGTATCTGGGTCCTTGTGACCCACCCAGTACCTGCCACACAGCAGGAGCTCAATAATAAATACTGGGTGAATGGGTGCATCTTTCTCTTTTAGGCTTGTTAATTTGGTATCTGCTAATCTTTTCCAACTTCGGCCTCAGGAACACCCACAATCTGGCAGCATCTACGTGCGAGCAGGTGAGTATGGGCAGAATGGAGATGGGTGGGAAAAAGGAGCCAGGAAGTTAGAGGAAGAAAAACAGAAAGCTTCTTAGGTCCATCATTATTTTTGCCCTTTTGTCATATTTAAGTCAACCTTCTACCTGGGTTTCCTCTTGGGCCTGGTGAACCTCGATTTCCTTTCCGGCCAGGGATGAGTGCACCTGGGACACCTGGTAGCCCTGGGAGTCCTGTTATGCCAGTGGGTCCTCGAGGCCCAGCGTCTCCCACTGCCCCTTTCCTGCCACGCAAGCCGGGCAAGCCTGGGGCTCCCTTGTCTCCTTTGGCGCCTGAAAAACAGAAGAGTTGACATATTTCCATAATGTCCCTATACTTGGAGTTATAGCTTGTGGTGACCTTTAATGACATAGATATTTTACTTAATGGGTTGAGATTCACAGTACCATTTTTAAAAAAGAGGCTGATGAATGAACGCCTGCTACTTGATCTTGACAAAGTCACTTCACCACTGCAAGTCTTCAGTTTTCTTGTTTAAAAAACAGATATAATACTTGTCTGTGGGTGGACATGAACCCACAGCATGATAACCATTTACACCACTCAGGTACTCAAAAATGTGAACCCTTTGGTCAAGAGGAAGCTCTTGCCAACTTGAGCTTCTCAGCAGCATCGGGCTACTCTTTGCTGGTTCTGAGGGAGTATCAAGGACTGAGGCCTTTGTTGGGTGTAGTCTTCTTTGCTAATGAAATACTCCTATCCACAGGACCCCTGCTGAGAATGGTCAAGAAAACTCACTCATGGCCCTCGAGTCAAATCTGACTCATACTGACCCCTCCTTGGGTTTCTAAGGTAGTATCACTATGTAAGTAGATTTCCCAGTCTTCCTTCTGAGGAGTGGCTGGCGGGTTTGAACCACCAGCCTTCTGGTTAGCAGTCAAATGCCTTAGCTAAACTATTTCTCCACAAAATGTTGAGGAGTTAAAAGGAGCTGCTTATCTTGTAAATACTTCCATGAGAAATCCAGACTTGTAGTCTGTCAGACAAAAAACCAGTACACATTTTGAGTGGCAAGTTCAATAAATGACCATGTCTGGGATGCTGAGAGAGTTACTGGGTAACCATTAATAAAAAATAGTATAAACTACAAGCTATGGGGATTGGATCAGATCTAGAAAGATTCCAAGGTGGGAAAGAATTGGTATTATTACTGTATCTTTGAATGGCAGGATGTGCTGCTCCTGGAGAAATTATCAATTGCACATCCCTACTTCAGGAGCTCTGGTGACACAGTGGTTAAGAGCTTAGTTGCTAATCAAAAGGTCAGTAGTTCAAATCCACCAGCTGGGGGAGAAAGATGTGGCAGTCTGCTTCCATAAAGATTTATAGTCTGAGAAACACGATGGGGCAGGTCTACTCTGTCCTGTATGTTGCTGTGAGTTGAATTTAACTCGATGGCAATGGATTTGGTTTTGGTTTACTTTTAGGAGGTGATAAATTTAAATCACACTAACAACAAGAACCAAGTAAATGAGAGAACCCTTTTTAGTTTTAAAGACTTTCATAGAAGACCATTTTAAAACAGGATCACAGATTCTAATTTGCTCACTTTGTTATGATGACAATAAATAAGCATTTTAAATTGAAAACCAAGAATACAAATATCTTATATTACCGCTGGGGCTTCTTTAGTGTAATATGTTAAGCCTGTATTATATGTCAGCCGTGTTAAACTAGATTCTGCCCTTGAAAACGTCTTTCAGTGGGTTCAAGGAAGAACTCACCTTGAGCACCGGGGTTTCCTTTTGGACCCATAAGTGCCCCAAGCAAACCTGAAAGAGGAAATCCTGGCATATTAAAATTTATGATTTATATATGGGTAATTTCATCATATATATATATACATCATATACATCTGCTTGTATTTCCTTCTGGCCAGAGAGGGAAGTTTTAACTATCCCAATCTAAGAACACGCTAAACATCATCAGTTCTACCAGAAAAGAACATTCAGAGAAGTTAAAGGTTCCAGTGTCACTAGTTATTGCTCCCCAGAGAAAATTGGTGCATCAGAGCCGATGGGCCAGTTGTACCTGATTCTCCCTTTTCTCCAGCTGGACCAGGAAATCCATCATGTCCTTGGATACCTCTTACACCCACTGCTCCAGGAGGTCCTGGGAATCCTGGGGGGCCTAAGAAAATAAAATACATGGCATTCAAAGAGAGAATTTATTTCCTACCAAAGGTCTAATGCAAAAACCAAAGAGATGTGTAGGATTTAGTTGTTGTTGTTGTTGTTGTTGTTTGCCGTCGAGTCGGCCCCGACTCATAGCGACCCCTCCTTGGGTTTCCGAGGCAGTATCACTACGGAAGT
>NW_006921589.1:334616-353889 GCF_000298275.1 Orycteropus afer afer
AGGCAAGTGTCTTAGCCACTATGCTACCAGAAAGGTGCTAATTTTTCAGAACTGTAGTTATGTGATTGAACTGGGTTGCTGGGTGGCACAAGTGGTCTGCAATCAGCTGCCAACCTAAGGGGTGGTGGTTCAAATCCACAGTGGCTCTGTGGAGGAAAACCCTGGCAGTCTGCTTCCATAAACATTTCAACCAAGAAAACTCTATGGAACAGCTCTCTTCTGTGACACATTGGGTTGCCACGAGTCAGAATTGACTTGACAGCAATGGGTTTTGATTGTTTCTGTAGTTATACGAAACCAAGTCTAGAATGAAAATGACCAACAGATCGATATTATCATGAGCATTATCACTTTGGTTATGTTCAGGATGGCAGATACTGGAATTAGGTAAATATAAATACTTAATTTGACTTTTCTGCATTTTTTCTTTCTGGACACTGAGTGAACGGGAGAATCTTCTAAAGAGCAGCTGTTCATAACAGCTGTAGGTGTACAGAGAACCCAAGCTCAGCAGTAAACACACTGCCTTCAAGAAAGGGAAATGCAGAGTACAAAAATGAAACCTGGGGGGCCTTTCATTCCTGGAGGGCCAGGGAAGCCTTTGATTCCTTTAAACCCCAAATCACCACCTGGACCTGGATGTCCTATAAAAGAAGAGGGGAGGAAAAAGAGAAAAACGTCATTGATTGAATGAACACAATGATTGCTATGGTCAGTTTTTGCAGTCAGCAGTGCTCAAGGAGGAGCCCTGGTGGTGCAGTGGTTAAAGTGCTCTGCTGCTAACCCAAAGGTCGGTGGTTTGAAGTGGCATCAGCCACTCTGTGGGAGAAAGATGTGACCATCTACTTCGGTAACGATTTTTATCCTCAGAAACCCTACGGTGCAGCTCTACTCTGTCCTATAGGGATGTGATGAGTCAGAATTGACTCAACAGCTATGGGTTCTGGGTACCTAAGGAAGTGCTCCTGCTAGTGGTCACCCTGCTGTTTGTCCGGAGAATCACAGCAGAGATATGCCAGGTCACCTTTAAAGGTACGTGCGTACCAATCAGGTGGATTGCTCAGTATTTGACCTGTTTTCATTGGGAGTTCACAACAAAATTATTAATCCTTTCAGTATTAGAAAAGAGAGTTTAAATATTATCTGTCAGTAAATAACCTGAAGCTGCAACCCAACAACTTGGCATTTTTTTTTTTAAATAAAACAAAACAAAAACTTAAACCCCAATTATAAGCTAAGAAGAATGAAAGCCAACAACTGACCTTGACACAGCTGGAAAAGAACAACACCATACGATTTTTAAAAGGAATCTTGCAGGGATTACAGTATTAATGCAGATCCATATGGTTCCTGAAAGAGCTCTGCTGGTGCAGTGCCTAAGGCATTTGACTGCTAACCAGAAGGTTGGTGGTTCAAACTCACCAGCAGCTCCACAGAAGGAAAAGAGATGAGGCAATCTACTTCCATCAAGATTTACCACCTCAGAAATGAATAGGGGTCACTATGAATTGGAATTGACTTCACGGTAGTGGGTTTCCTTTTTTTTTTTTTTTAAAAAAATAAATACAGTTTCTGTCTCCATGAAGCTTCAGAGGCCAGCAGGGATATAGATCACATACATGTATGCCTACAAATTGTGATGGCTAGCTGGCGTAAGAAGGAAATTGTTAGACTGAACGGCTATGCGTTCCAGAAGTACTGACTAATGTTTTGTGTCTTTAGACTGACTTCACTGAAGCACTTCAGAAGTTAGGTGCGTGGGAGTGGGTGTTAGAATTCAGTGCACCAGAAGGGCTTATCAACAAAAGTAAACTCCTTTTGATTAATCTACTGTTTCTCAGTGTCTTAGAAACTGAAGATCAAAGTTGAATAAAAGCAATTTTAGTACAAAAGCACAGACAGCGTTCTACTCACTGAGATGATTTGAGGGGGTATAAAATGCTTCCAGCTTTCAGAACTGTCAAGCCAAGGCTCACCTGGGAGGCCAGGGCTCCCGGGATGTCCAGGGATGCCCTCAGGTCCAGCAGGCCCCGAATGTCCAGGCGGGCCAGGTGGTCCTCTTTCTCCTTTCTCTCCCATGTCACCTGGCAAACCTGTATCCCCCTTAAATTCAGGAAACACCTTTACAATTCTTACATTAGTAGATATGTGATCAATTCAGTGTGAGTCCTGTTTCGCTCATGTCACCTTTTATTTCTCTGTTCATTCAACAATTCATATTAGGTGTCTGCTGTGGGCCTGCACTATGCTGGGAGCTGGGAACAGGATTGGCCCCAAGATTGGGAGGGCCTAGTGCAAAATGACCATGTGGGTAGGGTCCCTTGTTAAAATTTTTAAAGAAATCCAGGATGGCAGCAGCAGAGCATTAAACTAAGCACAAGGCCCTTGTTGGCACTAGTCCTTTGGACTGTACAGGCCTCATGTCCATGAGCCAATGCCTGCGGGGAAGACAATAGTAACAAGGACATATATAGTCCCTGCCTTCCTGGAAGAAGTGCATGGCTGGCGCAAATGATTAGCATGCTCGGCTGCTAAACAAAAGGTCAGAGGTTTGAGTCCACCCAGAGGCACACTGGAAGAAAGGCCTGGCTTTCTGCTTCTAAAAATCAGCCACTGAAAACTTTATTGAGCACAGTTCCACTCTGACACATGTGGGGTCGCCATAAGACAGAGACGACTCAACAGCCACTGGTTGTTTTTGGCCTTTGTGAAGCTTTAGAACCAGTGGGGAGATAGATATTATAGCATCCCATACATGTATAATCACAAGTTGTGGTGGCTAACTGGAGGCAAGGAAGAAATGGATCAACCAAATGCATGTGTCCCACAAGTGCTATGCGTGCAGATACATGTATGCCAATCAGGTGTTAAAAACCCTTTCAATGATTTAATATTTATTACATTAGCATACCAGTTTTACAATAGAGCACATTTGATGGTGACTTAACAAAACCACAGTAGCTGATTAAAATGCACTGCTCTATTCCAATTACGATGACTTATGAGCATGTTGCATAAATCCAGCTCATTTTGTGTTCAATGCACAGTTCTAACAACTTCTTCTGTGGTTACCTATGACTTCCCTAAATCTAGATGAAAGGATCTCAGTGGAAAGAGCCGCTCCTTGGTTTTCTGAAGACCTAATCTGAAAATAAAGGGCAAAGAAATACATGTTCCAGGAAGTGAAACATTGCTTTCTTGGGTCTATGTGGCTTCAACATTTTTTCTTCCTTGTGATTTCAGCAATTATACTTGAAGAGCATTGTTGTTGCTGTTGTTATGTGCCGTCGAGTTGAACCTGACTCATAGCAACCCCTTCTTGGGTTTCTGAGGCAGCATCACTACGGAAGTAGAAATCTAGGAAATTTGGTGTTTGATGAGCTCAAAAAGGAGTCAGAGAGAGAGTCCCTTAAGGAACAGTATATATATATGTGTGTGTGTGTGTGTGTGTGTGTGTGCGTGTGTGTATCTATATCGATATATATCTATACCTATATATCTATATCTATATATACACACACACACACATATACATATATGTATATACATATATATACATATACATATATATATACATATACATATATATACACACACACACACACACACACACAGTCATATAGTCTTGAAAGTCTGATGAGAAACAAAAGACTTTCCCTCTCCAAAAAGGTGCATTCTAACATTTTGCATACAATTTCAGGAGATTAATTGGCTCCTTGGGATCCTGTGGATGCCCATGGGGGTTCATGGAATTCCCAGGTTAAAAATCCCTGCTGACAGAGAATTCTATTAATTATGCTCTAGCAGTCCGTCTCTGGCTCTTAGGCTAAGGATCGAAAGTACACTAAGAAGGCTGAGAAGGAGAAGGAGAGAAATGTAATAAAAACAACCAAGTCCCACAGAAACATTTGGTTGCCTCTTGCTGCAATATTCTTTCAGGGCACTGACATCAAACTGCTACCAACACAGACACTGAGGACACTGAGACAAGACAAAGATCTTGTGCAATGGAAAGAAAATACTTAAAAAAACTCTAACACAAGAAAGATGAAAGTATGTATGTTAGGATTTTGCTTGCACTTTAAAGATGTTCTCAACTCATTTTAGTTTGTATCTTTTATTGTGTTTCCATGAGACAAGTGTTTCTGACGACAAGGTTTGGAAATTGATTTTGCTAAGTCTGTGTGAGATGAGTCCAGCACAGAGACCAGTTGCTTTGCAGCAAAAGGACAAACACTGGCCTCTCAGGTTGGGGGGCCTGTGATCATTGCCACTGACTGTCAGAGCTTAAAATGTATGCACTTGTTATGGGCAATTCCTTGGGGGTGAAATTGGTTGATGGGTGGAGCCAGAAGGCAACAGCCATTGAATAGCCAGGAATCTGCAGTTGTGGATATAGGTTTACAAACCCCAAGTGCCTTCCTGAATGTGCAGGAATGTTTTCAGTTTCCTCTGTCCACCTTAAATCTGGATACTTGCTGATATTTATGGGGCTCATCCACCATCAAGGAGTCCTGGTGTCAAAGTAGTTAAGTGACCAGCTGCTACAGGAAGGTCAGCAGTGTGAACCCACCAGCTATTCTGTGGGCGAAAGATGTGGCAGTCTGCATCTGTCAATATTATAGCCCATAAGAAACCCTATACAGCAGTTCTATGCTATCCTATACAGTCACTGTGAGTCACAACATGTTTGATTTGGATTTTTGGTATACTAGCATCAAGCATGAATATTTCTATGGTCTATACCTTTGGTCCTGGTGGTCCTGGTCTTGCATCTTCCGAAAACCCTGGATCTCCCTTATCTCCTTGGAGACCATGAATGCCTGGGAGGCCTGGTCTTCCTGCTAGACCTGGGAATCCCACATTTCCTTTCTTTCCTTTGGAACCTGAAATTAGGAGAGAAATCAGGTAAAACGGCTAAACACAGGGATCTTGAACTATTCTAATTCTGACTCTGGTACAAACCACCCTTCTCCCAAGAAGCTGGCTCTTCAGAATCACAAATACATCAGGTAGTTATAATGGATGATTTTTACACAAACTTTTAGTTATAATGGATGATTTTTACACAAACTGTTTTCACTCATGTTGAATACAGTGTATTAGTCTAAAAGCAACATAGATGTTTCACAGACTTTCTACCAAGTGGAAAACTGAAAAAAAAGAAAGAAACAAATAACAAATGAAGAAGACAGAGAATCTACAACTGTGACCTATCATGAGTTTGTGGACTCAATGAGACCTGTGCCTCACCTGGCACTCCCATGATCCCCAAGCTCCCTGGCACACCACGTGGTCCTGGTTCTCCAGGATTCCCAATGCTGCCTGGGTCTCCTCTGGAGCCTTGGGAGCAAACACATAATCATATTAATTGCACACTTCCTGGAAAGAGTAGGTACTTACATGATGAAAGAGTACAGGGCAGCCACACCAGCTTGTTTAAGTACTTGTTTAGCTATCCTGTTGAGTGGAGGAAGGATGGGAGGAAGACTCATTCACAACCTGCAGTATGCAGATGACACGACCTTCCTTGCTGAAAGCAAAGAGGACTTGAAGCACATGAAGAAAAGGAAGACCCTTAAGGAAGATCAAAGACTACAACCTTCAGTATGGATTATACCTCAACATACAGAAAACAAAAATCTTCACAACTGGACTAAGAAGCAACATCATTATAAACAAGAAAACACTGAAGTGCTCAAAGATTTCACTTTACTTGGATCCACAAACAATACCCATGGAAGCAGCAGTCAAAAACTCAAATGATGTACTGCATTGGGCAAATCTGCTGCAAAAGACCTCTTTAAAGTTAAAAGGCAAAGATGTCACTTTCAGGACTAAGGTGCGTCTGACCCAAGCCATGGTATTTTCAACTACCATGTGAAAGCTGGAAAATGAATAAGGAAGACTGAGGAATTGATGCCTTTGAATTATGGTATTGATGAAGAATATTAAATATATCATGGACTGTCAGAAGAATGAACAAGTCTGTCTTGGAAGAAGTACAGCCAGAATGAGACTTCATCTCACGTACTTTGGACCTATTATCAGGAGAATCAGTCCCTAGAGAAGGATAACGCGCTTGGTGAAGTAGAGGTCAGCGAAAAAGAGGACAACCCTTCATGAGATGAACCGACAGCAGCTGCAACAACGGGCTCAAACACAGCAAGACTAAGCAGTGTTTCGTTCTGCTGCACAAAGGGTCACTACAAGTTGGAACCGACTTGATAGCACCTAACAATAACACTGTCTTCAGGTGAGGGGACTGGGGACCCAGAAAATGTACAATTAGAGAAACTCAGATTCTTACTGGCAGGCTTGAATTTCAACTATCAAAATCATCCTGGGACCATGCCAGCAGGGCTCTGCTATTAAATAGTAACATACAGTGAAATCTGTGTCAGACAGAACTTGACGGGACTGCCTTGTTTTTCCAGGTCTTGCAAGTTTTCCACTTTCGACAGTGTGTAGACTTACCACTTCTCTACTGCTTGTTTTAGTGAAAAATATTTGCGTTTTCTCTCTCTGACAAGTTTCCACCTTATACAGGTTCTAGCTTTCACAGGTTGTACTGTATTTCCAACTGCAATACTTAAGTCTTATTGCCATGTAATATATTTTGTTATTGGGGTTGTCATATGAAATAGAGGATTACTTTCATTATTTTAAAAATTACTTTGCAAATCCAATCACTTATTGAAAAACAAAATAAACCAAAAAAAAAAGAGAGGTGAAATCTAAAAAATACTGAAGCAAGATCTAATGTCTTCTCAAATATGTAATACAAATAAATGGTAATTTATAATACATAGTCATTTCAGTGTTTCATTCTGCTGTACACAGGGTCACTATGAATCGGAGATGACTAGAAAGCACCTAACAACAACAACCACCACTGTCATTACAAAATAAAATTTTGAGTAAAAAATGGAAATTCATGCAGGTTAAAAATGAGGAAATATTTTCTAATTAATATAGGCTGACCACATTAAACACCTCCATTTTGGTTGAATTCAAAAGCAACTTTCTGCTGGAACACTAGAAGCGCATAATTCACATTCAACCCAGTGAATCCAGAAACAAATGTTATTACATTTAGATCATGAATAAATTAAAGCATGATATTTGTATTAGAGAAATACCTTCATACCTGGTGGTCCTGGTGGTCCTGGTAGCCCTTTGAGACCTTTGAAACCTGGTAACCCTGGAATGCCTGGGTTTCCTTTCTGACCCGGATTTCCTGCAAATCCTGAGGTTCAAAACCACATATTAAAAATACAGGTTAGAATTTTAGCAGCCTCTTCCACATCCTAGTGGACACTGATGGGACATTACTGTAATAAAGCTTGGTGTATTTTTAAGAGCATGTGAGCAAATGTGGCTTTATATCTTCTTTGCAAAGAGGATTAAATGAGATTGCATGTGCCTGGCATGATTTAGTCCTCAAAGGACACTAAACCAAACTCATACTCACTGCCATCCAGTTGATTCTGACTCACAGCACCCCTACAGGACAGAACAGAATTGCCCTATGTGGTTTCCAAGGCTGTAATCTCTGGTGGTGTAGTGCCTAAGGCATCTGACTGCTAACCAGAAGGGTGGTGGGTTTATCAGCCACTCCTAGGAAGGAAGTTTGGGCAATCTACCTCCATAGAGATACCACCTTGGAAACCCAGGGAGGGGTCACTATGAGTTGGGATGGACTCCATGGCAGTGGGTTTTTAAATTTTTTTTTTAATTTTCACAGAAGCAGACTACTACATTTTTCTTTGGCAGAGCCAACCTCATGGTAAACAGCCAAGTACTTTAACACTGTGCCATTAGGGCTCCCTCAATGAACACTAGCTGTTATTACAATAATATCTTATTTAATCTTCAAGCAATCTCAGCCTATTCAGGTGAGAAAACTGAGACTGTCAGAAGTCAGTGATCTTACCCGGTGTCACATTGTCAGTCAGTCACAGTTCTGAGATTTGAACCCAGTTCTGCAGGCTGGAAACGTCATAAACCTCACATGACACTGGCTGTTATGGATTGACCTGTGTCCCCCTGACACATGTGTTGTAAACCCTAACCCCTCTACGATTTGGGAATAGGTTTCTGTGTTACGTTAAGAAGCTGTATCAGGGTAGGGTGTATTTTGTGCCATAGCTTTGAGACAGAAAAAGAGCAGATTATGCAAAGAGAAGCAAGCAGAGATAGCAGAGATGGGGAAGAGCAATGCCAAGCCACATGAAGACCGCCCAGGAGCAGAAGCTGAAAGAGACAAGGACGTTCTGCCAGAACCAACAGACACAAAGCCTTCTCCAGAGCTCGGTCTTCCAGGCTCCTAAACTGAGAGGAAATACATTTGTTTGTTAGATTCATCCATTTGAGGTATTTCTGCAGCAGCAGCACTGGGGAACTCAGACACCATCCTACTTTCCTTAAAACATGGCTTCAATCACATTATTCTCCTGCTCAAAAATGTTCATTGACTCTACTGTTGCTGCTGTTGTTAGTTGCCACGGAGTCAATTTCGATTCATGGTGACCCTGTGTGTTCTGAGTAGAAGTGCTCTGTATGGTTTTCAAGGCTGGGATCTTCTGTCTTTGGAGGGTGGGTCTGAACTACTAACCTTTTTGTCTTGTAGTCAAGCACTTAACCATTCACCCAGGGACTCCTGAATCTGTTACCTACAGAGTAAATAACGAACTCCCTCTGCTGGCACTGAAGCAGTCGACCATCTGTCTAAGGCCTGGATTTGTGTCTTTTCTCAAGCAGATTCACTTTCCTCGGCAATTTTCTTGCTTATATACGTATTCGTTCATTCACATAGGGATCGACTATCTAATGAATAGACAGGTCTTCTGCTGGGTACTGGAGATACAAAGGTAAGTAAGTAAATCATACTCCTCGTCCCCAAGTTGTTTAGTGTCTAAGTGGGGAGACAGCCAAGTGAACAGGCAGTTCTGTGCAGTGTGATATGTTTTCTAATAATGTTGTGCACAATATATCAGGGATGAATTCTGGAGGATGGGATTTCTTTTTGCTCAGTCTTGAAGACCAAGGGGGTATTAGTTGGGTTGAGAAAGCATGGAATGCAATGTGAATCTCAGGCAAGAGAGAAGCATGTCCCCTGAGACTATGGCCCTTAGTCACCTTGCAGGTCTGCAACTCAACTTACCCCGTAGCTCAATTTTAGCCAAGGGATAGACAGGCTTAGAAGGTGAACAGTCACACCAGGGAGGTACACACCCCTTAGGACAACCATACAAGATCAAAAGGGCAGCAATGTCCAGGGAGAAAGCGCAGGAGGCAGGAAGGGATAGGAAAGGACAAAGGGAAATGGTGACCACAGGGAGGAAGTGGGAAGAGAGCTGTTACACTATGGGGATGGCAATGAATGTCACAAAACAAAATGGGTATGAATTGTTGAATGGGAAACCAATTTGCTCTGTAAACTTCCACCCAAATCACAATAAAAGGGTTTTTTTTTTAATTTTTAATTTTTTAACAAAGAAACAAACTATATGAGTGGTGAGTGTCTGGTGGGTAAATCATTCTTCCATAACCTATTATTTCCATTCATGTAATCTAAAGATATAGATTGTTAAGCATAGCATTTGCTTCAATTTTTTTAGAGGTCAGCAAACTGCAGCCTGTGGGCTACATCTGACCTGGTTTTGCATGGCTTGCGAGCTAAAGGAAACTCACATTTTTACAGGATTGTAAAAGGAAGAAGAACAAAAACAAAATCAAGTAAAAGACCCAAAGAAGGATATGAGACAGGGACCATACATGGTCCACAAAGCCTAAGATATTTATATTCTGGCTCTTTAAAGAAAAAGTTTACGAACCACTTAATGTCTCTTCCTCCACTAACCTCAAAACTCCATCACGGCCAGAGTACTGCATCTGCTCTGCTCACCTCTCAGCATCCAGCACATAGTAAAACGCCCAGTCCATAGGTATTAAAAAAGAACTGTTGAGGGCATAAGTGTCATGTACCTGGAGAGGTAGGCAAAGGCCAAGTGGTGAAGAGACTTGCATGCCATGCTAGGTGAGACATTTGAATTCTTAAAGAAAGGGGGCCTTGGGAAAGATCTGAAGCCAGAGGTATTATTATTTGGTCATCTGAATCCTACTCACAATTTAAATCTACATCCATAGAGGCTTCCCCACTATGCTGTTGTTGTTAGGTGCAGTCAAGTCGACTGTGAGTCATAGCAGCCCTGTGCACAGCACAATGAAAACCTGCCTGGTCCTGTATCATCCTCATAATGGTTACTATGCTGAAGCCCATTGTTGCAGCCAGCCCATCTCCCTGAGAACCTTCCTCTTTTTGCTGCCCTTCCACACAGCTATGCCAATGGGTGTGCTTTCTGCTTCCCTCAATTTCTACAGGGCGTACAGTCAAAGGTGCCTGGCAGCACAGGCAGGAGGTTGAATATGGAGTGTTCTAAAAAATAACATTTTACCTTGTTTTCAGTGAAAGTTTACACAGCAAATTAGGTCCCATTTGACAAATTCTACACAAATTGTTCGGAGATATTATTTCCATTTTTCACAATGTGTCCACATGCTCCGTAACCACCTTCTGGTTGGTCCGTGTCCGGTCCTCCAGCTTCCAGACCCCTATCTTCTCATCTTTGCTTTGGGGTAATTGCTGACTTTTTGATCTCAAATAGATGATTTTTTTTTTTTCAATGCAGCACCAAACTCTTGGATAATATCCTTTATTTTGTGTCCTAATCTTTTATTTCATGAAAAGATGTCCTCAGGGAATAGTTTCGGTTCAAGGTTTAAAGAAATCTCTTGGCAAGAGTCTCAGGGAATCCTCTAGTCTCAGCTGGTCTCCTGTCGGGGCTTTTTTCTCTTATGTTATCAGGGACCATCCAGTGGGAGCTGGGCACCATCTAGTTCTTCTGGTCTCAGGGTAGATAAGGCTGTGGTTCATGAAGGCTATTAGCTCTGCAGACTAGTTCTTCTTTGAGACTGTGGTTTCCTTCTTTCCCTTTTGCTCTCTATGAGTAGAGACCCAATAGTTGTATCTTAGATGGCTACTCACGAGTTTCTAAGATCCAGACACTACTCACCAAACTAGGATGCAAAATACAAACTTTGTAGACTATCTTATGCCAATTGACTGAATGTCCCATGAGACTAAGGACCTAAGCCTACAAATCCAGAAAACCATTCTCACAAGGTGTTTGGTTATGTCTGAGAAGTATCTGTAACTGTGTCTTCTATGCATATATTGTGTGCACACACACATCTGTATGTATATGTACGCATACAAGCAACCTCATTTTGTTGCACTTTGCTTTATAGCACTTCAAAGAGAGCGCCGTTTTTACAAATTGAAGTATGTTAACCCTACATCAAGCAAGCGTTCCTGCACCATTTTTCCAACAGCATGTGCTCACTTTGTGTCTCTGTGTCACATTTTGTTAATTCTCACAATATTTTCAAACTCTTTCATCATGCTCTTGCAACACTTATTAGACTCAAGTATAGTGTAAACGTAAGTTTTCTATGCACTGGGAAACCAAAAAATTCATGTGACTCACTTTATCAGAATATTTGCTTTATCGTCTGGAACCAAACCTGCAATAACTCTGAGGTCTGCCTGAAGATATTTCCATATGCTATACACCTACATATGTGATGTGTATGGACTTTGGAACCAACCACAATCAATGTGAGGTCTGGCACTGCCACTTACCATTACAGTGACAATAAGTAAGTAACTGGACTTCTCTATTCCCCATTTGTGTAATGAGATGATAGTAACAACAATATCTACTGGTAGGGTTGTTCAGAGGATTAATTGAGTCAGTGTTTGTAAAACTTGGAACAGTACCTTGCACATGGTAAATGCCATATAAGTTTGTGTTAAATTATATAATAGTATTAATTTATATCTTGTATTGTTCACTAAGGAGCCCTGGTGGTTCAATGCTTAAGCACTCAGCTGCTGACCCAAAGGTTAGTGGTTTGAACTCACCCAATTGCGCCATGGGAGAAAGACTTGACGATTTGCTTCTGTGAAGATTAGAGCCAAGAAAACCCTGTGGGGCAGCTCTACTCTGTCACCTGGGGTTGCTAGGACTCAGAATTGACTTGATGTCACACAACCACCACCACAGGCTAGGATGCTCTTTTTGCGGGGAGCGGTTCCATCTATACTCCTTGGTTACACATTTGAAAATAATATACAGATGTGGCTGCTCTGCATATTATACTTTGGGGTGAGCAAAAGAATTCTGTTAGAAGCATAGAAATAGCAATACCCTTCTATATTTTGAAGAAAGAATTATTTACTTGTAAATTACTACCCTTTGTTCATGTGATGAAAGAGCCCTGGTGGCACTTTGTCTGCTAACCAGAAGATTGGCAGTTCGAACCCACTAGCTGCTCCATGGAAGAAAGATGTGGCAGTCTGTTTCCACAAAGATTACAGCCTTGGAAACCCTAAGGGGCACTTCTACTCTGGCTAGTCAGGTCACAATGACGCAACAGCAGTGGACTTGGTTTTGGTTGTTGGTTCATGTAATATGTGAGAGCCAAATTTAAGCTATGTGGATGGAGATATGATAAGCATATTTTTTACCAAAATGTTTCCCAAACTATGTAAATTATCTAGAATTATCCAGTAAAGTTGTGCCTATATAGACAGTTTATGGGGACTGGAAAATTGTGCCAATTAATCTCTTCATATCTTGGCTTACAACAGTTGTAAGCAGAGTTTTATAATATTCGTATTTGTTTCTTTTTTATTGCTAAAAAATGTAATGCAATCTTCTGTTTGTACCTGGAACTAAATTATCCCCTTGACTCCAGGTTAAATGTGTTTTAACCAAAAATCTTTTACTTCTTAACTTTATTTTATGGAAGAAAATACTTCCCATAAATTGGTATTTTGATGATTATCCATTTTTAAAAATTGTCAATTTGTTGGGTTCAATCCCTCTTAGAACCTGGTCAGATGTCACTTGTCTGTGATGTCTTTCCTAACTCCTAGAGGGACAGTTTTCAGTGTCTCAGAGGTCTATACTCTGTGCAGATCTTTTAAAGTAAATCTTTACTTGGACTGTAAGTCATTATGTGCCAAGCTGATAAGTATTCATTAAATATAATCTTATGTCTTCAAATTTATCACAAATACCTCAAAACTTGTTATGTATTTACAAGTGCAAACACATCTTCCCATTATTCTTTCCTTGGTTTATGAAAGTTTGATCTGCAAAAGTCAGTAACATCTCACTCAGTGAATCTGTTTTTCTAAAGTTACTTGGGATCAAGGTTGGTCAAGGAGACTGTGAGGAAGGCTACACTTTGCTTTAAAAAAATTGATTTTATATTGGTTTTAACTGATCAGATCACAAGAGGTATCATGAAAAGGTGTTCAAATAACTTGGAATAAAGTGAATGGGCTTGAATATCACCCTAATAGCTAAGCTTAATAATTAACACCATTTCTAAATAATTTCTAACAATTATTCTCTGAGTGATTTGAGTATGAGAAGCAATTTTTAAATGCAATCAGAAAAATTAATCCTGGTAGTTGACAGAATAAAGTGGAATTTGGGGTGGAGGTTTCAATTTCAGCCAGGGAAATGTTTAAATGTGGAATTTTCTAGGGGTTTAATTTTTACCATAATCGATACAAGGGGATTTAGAGGCTTCTGGTGGCATAGTGCCTAAGGCATTTGACTGCTAACCAGGAGGCTGGCGGTTCAAACCCACCAGCCTCTCCTCAGAAGGAAGATTGGGCAATCTCCTTCTGTAGAGATACTGCCTCAGAAAAACAAGGTAGGGTCACTATGAGTCGAATCGACTTGATGGCAGTGAGTTTGGTTTTTGGTTTAGAGGTTTATAATTTAGAAATTAACTAGTGACAATATAAATACCACAGACCAAAATGCAGAATGAACTTAGAAAGTTCTGCATGAGGGAGGCAACATATTATTGTGGAGGGCACATAAGACCAGTTCTAACCCAGACTCAGCCACTTAACTGGCTGAGTGACTTTGGGCAGGTCACTGAGTATTAGGCTTCAGCATCCTCATGTATCAACTAAAGGGATTTCCCTGGATAACATCTTAGGTCCAGAATTAGCACAACTGTCCTGATTCAAACCACAGGAAATGTCTTACCTTTGAGACCAGGCTCCCCTTTGTCCCCTGTTAAGTGGCACATCTGGGAAGGCCCAAGGATTCCTTTAGCTCCTTGCTCCCCTTTGACTCCTGGAGCTCCTTTCTCACCCTTTATTCCTGGAATTCCAAGGCTACCTAAAAGACGGGAGACTTTAAGTCTTTAAGAAGTCTTTAAATTTTTCATAAAGATTCAAAAGTTAACAGTGTTGAGAAGTTAATAAGTCATTTCCTAAAACAGGCAACAATACAATGATAGTGATATAAACCTGTAGGGAGAGGACATAATTTCATGGAATTAAGAAAAGAGAAAAGAGCAACATCTAACACATTCTTCTATCAGAACAACTTTTCCCCCAAAGGATGAAATCTGACTTATTTTGCTGCTGAATAAATAAACATTGTTCACACATCCTAATAGTTGGGAAGAAACTCTCACTCACCTCTCTGTCCTGGAAGTCCTGGGTTCCCAGGAGGTCCTGGAGAGCCGATATTTCCAGGAAAGCCCATCATTCCAACCATTCCTTTTTGCCCTAGGGAAACAGTTGAATGTAAAGCAGAACATGTTGTGCAGAACAAGAAAAGCAAAATAGCCCCTAAATAAAACAAATTAGACTTAGACTTCAAAAGAGAGTCTGGGAGTTGATGCAATGGTCTCCTTAATTAGGAAAATAACCAATTTGTCTAAGAGATGGGTCTTAGACAAATGGGTAAATGGTCTTCTTTATATCATCTATTTGGAAGTCATGGTAGCAAATCACATTTATGGAAACTGAACATAGGTTTTTAATGAATTTATTTGTTATTGTCTCTCCCACTATGGGAGGTGGAGTCTCGTCCACTTATGTGTCCCTATTGACTAGAACAGTGCTGGCACATGATAGCAACCCAATACTATGAATGAAGAAAAAATTGTTGATTAAGTTGTTATTCTAAACTTTTCTCAGAAATGATCAGTGAGATCCTAGGCCACAAAGAAACTCTTTAAATATTCTCCCCAAATATGCTACAAAAGTATCTATGAAACAAAAGGGATTATAAGGGAGCATTATGAACAATTGTATGACAACAAATTAGATAATTTCGACAAAATGGACAAATTCTTAGAAAGACACAAATTCCAAAAACTGACTCAAGAAGAAATAGAATATCTAAACAGACCTATAACAAGTAAAGAAATTGAATTAGTGCTTTTAAAACTTCCTACAAAGAAAAGTCCAGGCCCAAATGGCTTCACGGGGGAGTGGTACCAAATGTTTAAGGAATACCAATTCTTCAAAACTATTAGAAAATAAGAGAGAAGGTAACATTTTCCAACTCATTCTATGAAGTCAATATTACCCTGATACCAAAATCAGAAAAATGTATCACAAGAAACAAAAACTATAGGCCAATATCCTATTATGAATATAGATGTCAAAATCCTCAACAAAATACTAGCAAACTGAATTAAATAATATATAAAAAGGATTTGCTATAGCCTGAGTAATTATGACATGTGCTCATCCCACCAATACCATTGCCCTGTCCTCTTCCCTTACAAATAGTTCAGAAGAAGATATTTATATCAACTAAAAGAAAATTATAGAGTCAAGGGTCTATGCCTATGTTCAATTTATAAGGCCACCTTATAGAGTAAGTGTGGAAGAAAATATAAAAAGAAAAACAAGACCACAAAAATGGATAGATACCTGGCAGTCCTGAAAATCCTGGGTTTCCTGGATATCCCTTTTGACCTGGTGGTCCCATCTCACCTTGGTGACCTGGTATTCCTGGTGGCCCAGGTTCTCCAGGAAGTCCTGACCTATCCAAGCCTGGAACACCTGGGTCTCCCTTGGAACCTGTTTCACCTCTTCTTCCTATGTATGAATGAATGAGTTTGAAAACCATTGTTTTCCCCACCAACTCCAGCAATATTTTATGGCTATAAATATTCAGCTGTATGATTCTGGGCAAACTACACACTTATCCATGCAACTGATTAATCACTCTTGTAAATTCCCTAAGATCACTTCTAGCTGTAACATTGTTTCAATAACTCATGCAGAAATATAAGTACAGTATTTAGATCTGTTTTCTAGCCCTGTAGGTGCATCCTGGGACTGCACTTTATGTGTTTAACCTGTAGAAGACACACACAGCCTCTTTGATTCACATGAAGGTGAGCCACTGAATGCTCTGTCAACAATAACAGCACCACTATGACAACTAAGGGAGCTCTGGTAGCGTAGTGCCTAAGGCACTTGACTGCTAACCAGAAGGCTGGCGGTTCAAACCCACCAGCCACTCCTCGGAAGGAAGATGGGGCAATCTACTTCCGTAGTGATACTGCCTCGGAAACCCAAGGAGGGATCGCTATGAGTCAGGTCCGATTCTACAGCATGTAACAACAGCAACAACATGACAACCAAAGTTTTGGCAAAAAAAATTTCGTGAATATAAATGCAGTAAGATAGCCCATAGGCAGGAACTGAGCTATAAATGATTTTTTCTAGCAACAGTTCACAAGATTTGGTTGACAGGAATACCCTCCCCCCCAAAAAAAAGTAAATTCCCCATAATCTGGAATACCTACACTGCATAATTTTGATTTATGTTATGATTTTTTTACCCTAATTGTAAAGTGATCAAGTATAAAGTATTACATGTTAAACTGTTATCTTTGCATACATTTACTCTATTTTAATTAAGCATTTTCCTAAGAATGGTGCAATGATTAAGAGCTTAGTTGCTAATCAAAAGGTTAGCAGTTCGAATCCACCAGCAGCGCTCCATGGGAGAGAAAACCTGGTGGGTTGCTCTTGCGAAGATTTACAGCCTAGGAAATGCTATAGAACAGTTAGGCCCTGTCCTATAGGGTCGGTATGAGTCAGAATTGACTCAATGGCACACAACAACAACAAATACATATATATATGTATGTGTGTGTGTGTGTGCATATATGTCTTCAGTGTTCATATTTTCTTGGTAAAAGACACAAACCAGCTTGTCATACTAACTTCAGGTCTTTTCCTCTGTAGATAGTACATACTACTTTATGCAACCAATACATGACAAACCAAACCAAACCCAACCCACTGCCACTGAGTAGATTTCGACTCATAACAACTCCTGTTGGGTTTCCAAGGGAGTAAATATTTATGGAAGTAGATTCCTCTGTGGGAGCTCTGGTAGCGTAGTGCCTAAGGCACTTGACTGTGAACTAGAAGGCTTTCATTTCAAACCCACCAGCCACTCCTCAGAAGGAAGGTTGGGCAATCTACTTCTGTACTGATACCACCTTGGAAACCCAAGGAGGGGTCGTTATGAGTCAGGCTGACTCAAGGGCACATAACAACAACAACAACAACAGATTCCCCTGTCTTCTTTCCACGGAGTGGCTGGCGGGTTTGAACCTCCAACCTTGTGATTAGCCATCAAATGCCTTAAGCACTGTACCATCAGAGCTGTTAATCCATAACAGCAAGGCCTGTATTTCTGAGAAAGCACTTCTCACCGAACAGTAGTCAGGACTGCTTGTTGGACAGTTCCTACCTTAAGTGGCAAAGTGTAGAGCAGGAATCCAATGCCACTTGCCCTCCTAGTGACTGGTTTGGAGGCAAGCTTCCACCTACCTTGTTGCCCTTTCAATCCATTTAAGCCTGGAAGTCCTTGGGCTCCCCTGGGGCCCTCCATGCACCTTCCTGGGGGTCCTTTTTCTCCAGGTGGTCCCGGTTGTCCTGGATGTCCTACAAGAGAATCCAAGAATATCTCCAGGTGACAAAAACCAAGGTCCTAAAATTGCTACCCTAATCATTCTTCTGTAATTGCCCCCCTAAACTAGCTTATATTTAATACCATAAACATATCTTTTATAGAGGACACTCTTCAGAAAGAAAAGAAGGAAGAAAGAAGGAAGGCAAGTAGGGCAGTGAGGCCAAATGGAGAATACTTAGGCTCTGCTTGTTGCACTAGAAGTTTTTTTGAGAAGGATTCTTCATCCTTAGAGCAACTACGTTCAACCTGCTGCATTTTAGCTGAGCTCACAGTGGGAAAAAAGAATCAACTTGGAGCTTGTACCTTGTGGTCCATCAAGCCCTTGATTTCCTGGGATCCCAGGGAAACCCAGAAGTCCAGGGAGTCCAATTTCTCCATGTTCCCCAGAGTTGCCTCTTTCCCCTGGAAAACCTGGCTTTCCTGGTTCTCCAGGCACAGCTAGTCCTGGTTCTCCCTATTGCACAGAAATTGTGTTAGTTATGCTATATAGTGCTTCCAAATCCTTACTGACTGTTGACTGGTCTTTAGCTATTTACTTGAACATCATCTTTATTACGGAGGCTCTAAATCCCTATGCATGGCTACCATTGTTCCATCACCTTTCTAAGTTGCTGATTTTTCTACAGAAGGATGCTTAATAATTCTTCAGGCTAGGTAGAAGCACTTTTTCAGAAGACTGTGGAATTGTCTACAACTCGAAGAATCTAGATGTCTTTTACTTTCAATTCCTCTCATAGCCATCCACTATCCACATTTCTTTCTGGACTTCTCTCATTTAAAATACTCAATTTCTGAGATCATTAAGGGAGAAATAGAAATGCAAACCTGTCTTCTAATACCTTTTATTATCCTTTCTGAAAGAAAGGGATAGTCCGGAGAAAATTAAAAAAAAAAAAAAAAATCTTTAAGAGGTAAAGATACTCTTCATCATCAACAAAAATACTGGATAATTTCTACATCCCAGAGTGTCCTGTCTGGCCTATTGCAATTGCTCCTCCCTTCCACACTGTTCAGCTGAGCTGAAAGCCCCACAGACCTTGGCTCCTGGGAGGCCTGGCTGTCCTGGGAACCCAGGCTTCCCCATTTCTCCAGGATGACCTGGTGGTCCTTTTGCCCCTGGAAAACCTTGGTCTCCTACACAGAAAATCAACAATAAATGTTACAGGATCAGTCTTACTAAAATTGTTAGAGGAGGACATCATGTTTGGTGAGGCAGAAGGTCAGCAAGGGTGAGGGAGACCCTCAATGAGACGAATTTCCACATGCTAGTGATCATGAGGATGACACAGGATCAGGCAGTGTTTCACTCTGTTGTCCATGAGGTCACTATGAGTTAGGGTCTATGGCAGCTATCCATTCACCCATCCACCCACCCACCC
>NW_006921589.1:354354-360166 GCF_000298275.1 Orycteropus afer afer
CCATCCACCCACCCACCAAAACCAACCATCCATCCATCCATTCACTCATCCATCCATCCACCCACCCACCCAAACCAGCCATCCATCCATCCATTCACCCATCCATCCATCCACCCACCCACCCAAACCAACCATCCATCCATCCATTCACCCATCCATCCACCCATGTCTACTTATTGGATTATAAGAGAAATGAATATAGTGAAGATATGTATAAGTGTGAAAAATGCAGAAGTCTATTAAGAAGTGAAGGGAAAAAATTCCTTACAATCCCACAATAAAAAAGAAATTGCTATTGCCATTTTGATGAATTCCCTTCCAGTTGTTTCCTATGCATTTCAAACAAATACAATTGAGATGACATGGTTATAAATAAATATGGATTCTGCCTTTTTGCCTAACTGTAAGACCTACTGTAAGACCTTCCCATTTATGAGTTTTGGAAAACACAATTTTCAAAGATATCAGGGATGCTGCCTTTGTTATGCATTGTATATATTTATATTTCCTAAATGTCCACAATGAACCTTACATTTAAAGCATTTTAAATTTACCTTTAGGTCCAGGAGGCCCAGGAAATCCAATGCCTGAAATTCCTGGTTCACCATCAAGCCCAGGGAGGCCTGGATCCCCACAACTCCCCATGGGTCCTGGGATACCTTAAACACACACACACACACACACACATCCACATCAGCAACTTTCCATCATCTTACCTTAAAACAAAACATCTAAATGCTCTGTGTCATCCCCCACCTATCTGAAGATTAAGAACGCTTATCACATATTGTCAACCACATACACCCTTGTTCTCCACCCTTACTCGCTGGGCTAAGAGATTAACAGCTGCAAAGAATTTTTAAAATATAATTTAATTCATAAAAGGAAATATTCTAGGTACTACTTGTATTGAAAATGAAGTTTGAGAACATGTTGGGAAAGAAATTAAATTGACCCAAGGAGGGATCATGAAAAATCCCAGTTAACCTCTGGGAGAAATTACTCCATCCCTGACCAAAAATCCATGAAGAATGGTCTGTTCTAGAATTCCTCTTAAGTAATTATATCAACTCTCCTTTGGAATTAGAGGCACTAAGAAGGAATACCATATTTTTTAATGCAAATAATGCATGTGCTATCTGGTGGCATAGTGCTTAAGGCATGTGACTGCTAACCAGAAGGCTGGCGGTTCAAACCCACCAGCCACTCCTGGGAAGGAAGACTGGGCAATGTACTTCTGCAGAGATACCGCCTCGGAAACCCAAGGAAGGGTTGCTATGAGTCAAACTGACTTGACAGCAGTGAGTTTTTTTTTTTTTTTTTTTTTGCTGTATCTTTTTTGCAAATTGTACAACTCCCTCACACATTCATTTTCTATGAGTGCTGTGTACTTCATACGCATTTATGCATTATTTTCATGGGTGCATTATATGCCAAAAATATGGTAATTTGGGTAACTTCAAAGGACATCAGGAAGTTCCTGCCTGCTGCTTGCTATCTGATAGGACTCTGGCCTTGGCTCTCTTTTGGAGCCAGGACGAATGTATTTCTCCTTTTAACGGGAACAGAATTTTGCCAGGAGAGTTAGGGTGCCATCTGATACACGCACCACATATGGTAAACAGAATACTCACCCGGGGGACCATGGGGGCCAGATTGACCAGGGGGCCCTGGAAGTCCTGGGGGGCCTGGGACTGGTGTTGCAACACTGAGTTCTCCTTTAGGACCTTAAGAAAATGTGTGATCATAGCATGTGGTGTGCATAGTGTAACTTTTCTTGTTCTTAGGGAAAAAAATATGATTATAAGAGGTTTCTGAAAATATCCAAAGAAAAATTAAAAATAGTCTCTGCTTCCCACAGGCTTTTAAACTGGCTTAAGGATCCACAGAAATTTTCTCAATCAACAAATATTTACAAGCACCTATTGTTCTTCAAGTCTTGTTTTAATTAATAGCCTAGTATGCTAATGTATTAAAAGAGCTTATTCTACAAAATTGCTTTTCTCTAATATAAACCACACGTTCTCTCCCTCTGCCCGTGGACTGACACATTCTATATATTAGAACAAGTTTTTCTATCTTTATTATTCTCCGTGAAGCTTCACTAACTCTAAGACTGTCTTCCCACTCCAACGGAAAACAAGAATGGTCAGAAAACTAACCAACCGACTTCTCCTGGTGGTCCAGGGGCTCCAGGAACTCCTTGCTCTCCCTTTGAACCTGGCTCTCCTTGGGGTCCAAAGTTGGGTGGTCCAGCTGGTCCTGCTGGTCCTGGGGACCCAGGGATGCCAGGATCCCCTGGAGGACCCTGGTCCCCCTTCTCACCACTCAGGGCCTGTGACAATAGGAACATGTCTGAGTAGTATCCAGTATCCAGTATTTGGATACTGGATAGTATCCAGTAACACCTCACACAAGTTATTCCTACCATGAGATGAATACCAGTTAGGCCTTCATAGAAGAGATTTAAAAGAAAACAAAGAACAACAACAATAAGGAAAAAAAAAAGTTGTCATCTAGTCAATTCTGACTCATTGTGACACTATAATACTGAGTAGAACTGCCTCATAGTATTTCCAAAGCTGTAACCTTTACAAAAGCAGACTGCCATATTTTTCACCCAAGGAGTCACTGGTAGGTTCAAACTGTGGACCTTTTGGTTAATGAGCTTAAGCACTGTACTACCAGGCTCCTTGCTAAATAGATACTGAGTTAAAAATCAGTTGGCATTTGTTGGGAATTACTGTTAAAATATGGAGTCACTGGGTTAAGCACATGGTTGCTAACTCAAAGCTTGGTGGTTCAAATCCACAGAGGTGGCTCAGAAGAAAGGCCTGGTGACCTATTTCTGAAAGGTCACAGCCAATGGAGGCTCTATGGAGCGTCTACTATGTTTCCTGTGACATGCTTGGGGTTGCCGTGAATCAGAATTGACCGGACAGCAACTAGTTTGTTTTTAGTTTTTTAGGAGCATTATATGGTTTCTGCTGTCTGTGCCCTTGGGATTCTGCAACATCTCATTAATTTGGAATTGTCTTGAGTCCCACTCAAGATGCCCTACAGTGATATGCCAACCACATGAGAAAACCACGCCCACTGTCACCAAGTTGATTCTGACTCATGGTGACCCTATGGGTTAAAGAGCACAACTGAGTTCTGTAGAGTTTTCTTGGCTGTTACCTTTATGGAAGCAGATTGGAGACCTTCCTTCTGTGGTGCGCCTGGGTGAGTTTGAACCACCAACCTTTCACTTAGTGGATGAGGGCAAATTGTTTCCACCACCCAGGGACCTGCACCCATATGGTAACAGCCCCTAAAACAACTTCAGATTGCCCAACAGTTCAACTAGCATTAGAGGTGATAGTCTATGCTACTGGTCCATTTCCAGGCAAAAAACAGTATAGCAAACCTTTAGTTGTGTGGCTTTCAACCAGATATTTCCATTACAAAGGAGAAATCCCATCTGTATTATTTTGTTTCCTCATAAAATGCCCCTCCCCATTTTTTTTTTTTTTTTTCTTTTTTCCTTTTATAGGCTGCAACTTTGAAAATGAGGAGCTCTGGTGGTGTACTAGTCAAAGCATTTGGCTGCTGAGCAAAAAGGTCAATGAACTGAACCCACCAATTACCCTGAGGGAGAAGGATGGGGCAGTCTGCTTCCATAAAGATCTACAGCCTTGGAAACACTATGGGGCAGTTCTACTCTGTCCTATACGGTTGCTGCAAGTTGGAATTGACTTGATGGCAATGGGTTTGGTTCTGGTTAACTTTGAAAATGACTTGTATATTTTAAAGTTAAATTTGACAAAAATATCAAAGTCCTCCCCTTCCCTAAGAGGATACCAAGTAACAGATCTGATGTCTTTTTATAATGGTAGGACATAAGACTCCACCTATTGTCTCCTTGATTCCCACCCCCCACCTTCCAACACCTTTACCAGAATCAATAGAGAGGTCAGTGGGATGCCAATGAAAGCATCACATGATCCACTTTTTAAAGGGAGATCACTTAATCCCCTGACTTCAGATGACTTCATTTACAGAGAGTGTAATGGGTAAACTCTGAAAAATACCAACCGGTTGGCCTTTAGGTCCTGGTAATCCTTTCACTCCAGGTGTTCCAGGAATTCCATCCAAGCCCTTTCTTCCTGGATAACCTCTGATTCCTGGATCTCCTGGATCACCCGTCTGCCCCACTGGCTGAGATGTTTCTCCTTTTTCTCCTTTAAATCCAGGGTCACCTTGAGCTCCTGGAAAGCCCTAGGGCAGGACAGAAATGGGATTGCATTGCATCGGGATAGTCATTCTTGTGCCAGTCTTAAACTGAGCTCAACAAGAGTTCTTCCATTTGAATGAACGTGGATTTTTTGAAAGAAATGTTTCTTGGCCTAGAAACATAGTTTTAAATTGTCAGGAATAGGATACAGTTAGTGCAAGTCAATGCAATCCATACTGTGATATAATTCAACATGCTACTAGCCATCATAATTCATATCACACTTGAGTACTGGTAAATTTTAACATGTACTTCAGGATAATTTGATTTATAAGTATTTGTCCATATATATTTTTGGAAAGAAGGTTGGGCAATCTACTTCTGTAGTGATATCACCTCAGAAGATTCACTATAATAATCACATTTTAAATTTTTAGAAAGGCTTTACTGAGGTATGCCACACACTGTAAAATTTATAGAGTTACACATCAGTTGCCACATCCAGTGTTAAGCAATTTCCATCACTCCCCCATATTCTCTTAAACCCATTTGTAGTCAATCTCTATTCCAACCCTCAGCCTCCAGCCACCAATGAACTGTCTTCTGTCTCTGATACCATTTTCAATGTCTATAAATTTATTAATTCACTCATTTGCTCATTCACACATTTATTCACTGAATCAACAATTATGTATTAAGAGCCTCATCTTTGCCTGGTACCTAACTCATGACCTGTGTGTGGTGGAACTATATTCACAGATTGAAGCAAAAGCTTCCAAAGCACAAAATCATACTGGAAATCCCGGAAGACCCGTCCTTCCCGGGGATCCTGGGTGTCCTTTGGAGCCAGCTTCACCTCGTCCTCCTGCAAAGCAATGAATTATCAAACAGTCATTGAATTATTAGACATTTAGTGGATTAGTAAACAGTTACCGGGCACCAACTGAGAGGAGAAAGGTGATGCAGGGCTCTCTCCTGAGGAAGGAAAGGTGGTTGCTCTCCTAAAAGGTACAGCTCAAGAAGGGAATGGGAGTCAATAACTACAGTAAGACATAATGTAAACAAAACAAGACCAATAAAGTCTCAGCTTTCAAAAATGCTCATCTTTAGAATTTTAAAGAGATGCATTTTTTTTCTCATAATAAAAGTAATATATGCTCATTTTAAGAAAATTATGCACAAACGATAAAAATCACCCACAAGCTACTATCAGAAGATAATAATCTACTAAAATTGTATTGATTTTATTCATGTATATGCCATGACGTTTTATATCCCTAAGTGCATAGACATTCATATCCGATTTTAGAATCATAATATATATACATATGTACATATATATGGAGCTCTGGTAGTACAGTGGTTAAGGTATTTGGCTGCTGACCAAAACATTAGTGGTTCAAACCCATCAGCTGCTCCATAGAAGAAAGATGAGATAGTCTGCTTCATAAAGAATTACTGTCTTGGGGAGTTCCGGCAAGATGGCAGACTAGGCAGAAAGACTGCACAGACACTCTTCAACAAAGAAAAGGGAAACCAATTAACACAGACACAGAAGATAATCTTGGACCTCTGAGCCTTGAAGGGAAGGATATA
>NW_006921589.1:364606-366648 GCF_000298275.1 Orycteropus afer afer
AAATAAAATAAAAAAAGAATTACTGCCTTGGAAACCCAACGGGGGTCACTGTGAGAATCGACCTGACGTCAGTAAGTTTGTTTTTGTTCTACGTATCAGGAGCTCTGGTAGCATAGTGCCTAAGGCACTTGACTGCTCACCAGAAGGATGGCTGTTCAAACCCACCAGCCACTCCTCGGAAGAAGGTTGGGCAATCCTACTTCCGTAGTGATACTGCCTCAGAAACCCAAGGAGGGGTTGCTATGAGTTGGGGCTGACTCGACGGCGAACAACATCAGTAAATACGGATTATAGCTTCAAGTGGCCTATTTTTGATGAACCATTATTTATTTAGTTAACTGCCATTTTTAGACATTTAAATGGTGTTTTAGCTTTTAGTTGCTGTAATCAGTGCTAAACATTTTTGAATATTTATTTTTCCAAATTTATCCAATTATTTCCTTGGAGCAAATTCCTAGATGTGTAACTACAGGATCAAAAGGGTACAGACTTTTCTTACACTTTGGATATCTGTTCCCAAACTGCATTTTACTGTACTGTGTTAAAGGAGCAGCATTGGTGGTGTAGTGGGTAAGGCATTTGGACACTAACCAGAAGGTCAGTGGTTTAAACCCACCAGCTGCTCCATGAGAGGAAGACCAGGCAATCTACTTCCATAAAAGTTTATAGCCTTGGAAACCCAATGGGAGTCGCTGTGAGTCGGAAGTGACTTGATGGCATGGGTTTGTGTTTTTGGGTACTGTTACACTTCCCTTAAGTGTTGAAATATCCCTAACAGATGATCCCTTTAAAGGGTATTTTGGATGGATCTCAGTTCAGTCAGTCAACAAGTATTTCTTCAGTAACTAGTTTTTGGAAGATTTTGAGTCAGAAAACATTTTTTTTTTTTATAGTAATCCAAACTGTTTTAGTACTTCAGTGCCTTTGAGCTAGACCTGCAGTATGCCAAAATGTAGAGAAGAGGGGAAAAGTGTTGAGTGTTTAGGATGGCTACTTCACTCCTTTAAGTTACCTGCTGGTCCTCACAGGAATCTGAACTTACTCTTCCTGGCTAGTCCAGTCATTTACTGGCATTTAGCCACTAAAATGGAATAGAGAAAAAGGCACATTTTTGTGTGATTTGGGTCATAAACAGAGCATGTATGTCTTTGTGAGTTCTTAAAGGACTCGACATTTGCAAAATCTCCTTCCCAGTTCATGTATGACATCCCAGTTCATCATGACATCCAGCAATCTAATACCTTCTTACCCCTTGGAGATTGGACCCTTCTGTGCTATTAGACCCTTCTGTGGTCACGATGAGTTGGATTTTTTTTATTATTATTATTTTCAAAAACACTTATGTGCAAATTGTGTATACCTGGAATTCCTTTGACACCATCAAGCCCTGGCAATCCTGGGAGACCTGGAGGCCCTGGGGCACAAGGACACTGTGTGCACGGAAGGCCTGGTTCTCCTGTAACAAAGTCATACCTGCATTACTCACAAACCCACACCTTGTCATCAGAAAGGACGGATGTTTTCCAGCACACAACCAGTTATTACCTTTAAAATTCCCACTGATCAAGAAATGTGATTGTTTTATGTAATGAAAACATCTAGGACATTGCATGTATTCATAAAAATTTTTCATGTATGGTATCTATTTTATTAATCTAAACAGTTCTGAGAGAAAAAATTCCAAGAGTCTAACATAAACTGTCTAATATCTCTGTGTTTCTCTTTTTGAGTACAAGATAAAACTAATATTCTAGGGGTTGTTGTTGTTGTTGTTGTTATGTGCCTTCGAGTCGGCCCCAACTCATAGCGACCCTTCCTTGGGTTGCAGAGGCAGTATCACTACGGAAGTAGATTGCCCAACCTTCCTTCCGAGGAGTGGCTGGTGGGTTTGAACTGCCAGCCTTCTGGTTAGCAGTCAATGCCTTAGGCACTATATTACCAGAGCTCCTATATGTGTATATATTGTAAATACACACAACACACACACACATACACTCATGATTTTCTTTTGACAACAGCTTACCATTGTTCTAAAAGGGTAA
>NW_006921589.1:366748-376616 GCF_000298275.1 Orycteropus afer afer
TCACTACGGAAGTAGATTGCCCAACCTTCCTTCCGAGGAGTGGCTGGTGGGTTTGAACTGCCAGCCTTCTGGTTAGCAGTCAATGCCTTAGGCACCATTGCATGGGTGCTAAATCAATTATGAATTTGGAGATAAATTCTTTTAGCTAATTCTTTGGTGATTGCGTAGTGCCTAAGGCACTTGACTGCTAACCAGAAGGTGGGCGGTTCAAACCCACCAGCCACTCCTCGAAAGGAAGATTGGGCAATCTACTTCCGTAGTGATACCGTCTTGGAAACTCAAGGAGGGGTCTCTATGAGTCGGATCCGACTTGACGGCACCTAACAACAACAACAAGAACAACAATTCTTTGGTGAAAGAAACCATCAGTGACTGATTGCTGTTTGGGATCACTGTTGTTTTGGGAAAATAATCAGGGATAATAACAATGATGAAAATGGCTTTTCCTAGGGGAGTGATACCATTGATTAAACCAACCTTTAGCTCCATCACGTCCTGGGATTCCCGGAGGCCCTAGATGGCCCGGAACACCACGGTCTCCAGGAGGACCCTTGCAAGAGACAATGTCACCTATAAAAATATAACACCAAAGCCACTTGTTTGCATGTTTTTTTTCCCCAATTACCAAGTGTTTTAATATACATATGATTTATAAGCATTTTCCCATCTTTGTATTTGAAATTGAGCCTTTTAAAGGGTGCCTGTAGCTGAAAAGTCTGGTGAGGCTGACCAGCACTTTCCTTTACATGATATAAACCAAATCAAACTCACTGCCATTGTGTTGATTCTGACTCATAGCGCCCTTCATTAGGTTTCAAAGGCTACAAATCTTTACAGAAGCAGACTGCCTCATCTTTCTTCTGCAGAGTGGCTAGTGGCTTTGAGCCACCAACCTTTTGGTTAGTATTAACCATTACACCACCAAAACTCCTTTACATGCCACAGATGAGATTATTATTATTTTTTTTTTTTGATACTGCTGTAGTTGCTATTTGCAAGCTCATTACATGGCATTTCTGTTCTCATAAGCAACCCATGTCATCTCAGTCATTTCCAATTATTCCAAGACTATCCCTTTGGCACCTGAGGCAAAGGATCAAATCTAACTCAGGTGTGTTTTCTGGTCATTGTACATTCCTGATACATTGTAGATGCTCAGTAAATAGGGAGTGTAGGATGAATTCTGATTCAGGGTGTCACCTGTTAGCTCCTCATTGCTTGTCCACACCAACTGATTTTGTCATTCATAAAGCAGCTCAAGAAGCTAATGCTGGTCCTCTCATATCTCTGCCAGTGTAACGTTACGGTGAGTAGACAATTCTCTTAAGTTGGTAAATCACGTTTCATGATCTAATTTTTGGTGTCCAAGTCTTGCCATTTCAAATATAGGATGAAAGTACATATTTAAAAACAGTCTCTGTAGTTGGTCCAAATTTCAGAGCAACAAGTAACAGTGGAAACATTTAATTTAGTTGGAATTTCGTGTGTGTCATGTGATGTCTGCTTGACCATCTGAGAATGCCCACTGTGTGACCCAGCTTTCTCCATCTTTAAAATGAATGACTAGACAGTAATCTTTAAACAGAAAATTGGATGCAAGTTTTCTGTGTAATGAATATTTATACATATGCTTGCATTAACAGATTTTCACAAGAGTCCCTGAATTGCACAAACCTTTCAATACTCAACTACTATCTGGAAGGTAGGCAGTTTGAACCCACTCCGAGGTCTCAGAAGACAGGCCTGGTGATCTGCTTCTGAAAGATCCCAGCCTTGAAATCCCATGGAGCACGTTCTACTCTGTACACTTGGGGTTGCCATTGGTCAGAATCCACCTCATGGCAACTAACCACAATGGATACATTGCCACACTCCTTTCATACTTAATTCAACAAATATTTGAGCACCTGTAATGTTCCATAGGAGCTCTGGTGGTGTAGTGTCTAAGGCATTTGATTGCTAACCAGAAGGCTAGCAGCTCAAACCCATTCACTAGTCACTCCTTGGAAGGAAGACTGGGTAATCCTCTTCCATAGAGATACCACCTCAGAAACCAAAGGAGAGGTCGCTATGAGTTGGAATTGACTCTACAGCAGTGAGTTTGGTTTGGATAATGTTCTATCCTCCATGCTATATTCTGGACTTAAAACAGGAAACATGACATAAGCTCTGATCTTTGAGAGTTTTGTCCCTTTATAGGGGAAACCAACAAATAAAGACAAGGTAATCTGAAATTCTATGGCTGGGGTAGCTTTGCTGTTACAGCATGTGGGTTCCGTAAAAGTTTTCTAGAGGACCTGGACTTGAAGCTCTGATGAATGGACAATGTGGGTGTTGGTTAAAGAAGAGAAGATAGGCAATAAGGCCTAAGAGCGGGTCTGAGAGCACAGCAGGCACCATCTCCAAGGCGAGAAGAACATGGCACCTCCAGGCAGGGGGCTGTTGCATTGTGGGGCGCCGGGGCCAGATCCTGTCTTTAGCATTCATTAATAGCATCATCCCTGCTATCAAGCATGTCAATGATAAAACAAGAATACTAAACCTACACCTTGGGAGTCCCTGAGTGATTCAAACGGTTAATGAATTCAGCTACTAACTGAAAGGTTGGAGGTTCTAGTCCACCCAGACGCACTTCAGAAGAAAGGCCTGACACACACAGGGTAGTCATGTGTCAGAGTCGATTTGACGGAACCTGGTTTGTTTTTCAGTTTTCTTCCCTAGGTCCTGAGACCAAATTACACAGCTTCTTAAAGATTGGCTCAAAGCACTGAGCAAACAGTTGCACTTGGTGAAGACAACATGATAACCATCCTCCCTTCCCTGCCTCACTCCCCTTGTTCCTGCCTCCCGTTCTGCTTTCTGGGCAACTCAGACGACAAATGTACTACAGTGGTCAAGCCTTCATCCATCACAGTACTGCCAACAGATAGCTTATAAAATGAATCTCAGTCCAAAAGATGACTCAGGGAAACCACACAGACTGATGGCCAAGCTAAGGGGAAGGTCCATTGCCCTGATCTGCACACATCTGTCAATGGACAATAGACACAAAAGAGGTTCCATTAGGCACCATTACCTGGTGGTCCTGGGGGTCCTGGCAGCCCCACAGGGCCTGGTGAACCAGGACAACCTTGGGACCCAGGAGGCCCCACTGCATTGGCTCCTGGGGGTCCTTGTTCCCCTTTGCTTCCTTTCATGCCTGGTGGTCCAGAGCTCCCTCTCAGGCCAGGCTCTGATGACCCTGAGAGAAAAGAATCATTTTATTGTATTTCACTTTTTCCTAATACATTTTATCTTTTACTTACAAAATGTGATATATTCTTATTTCCAAACCTGCACCAGTTAGAGGTACATAAAGCACGTAAAATAAGAGGTGTGTGCCTTTGCTTCCTCCATCTGTGTGTGTGGGCTTGTGAAACGGGAAGAGCAATGGTCACAACGCTCCACTCCCACCAGACCGTCTGGCTTGTTACAAGGCTCTGAAACAGAGTCCGGGATGCACTGTCGTCTTTTGTTTAAAAAGATAATGAGAAATCCTTGAATACATGCATTATAAAAATAAAAATGTATTGAATACATTTTGGAATTTTTATTTTCTTTTATTAGAGGAGAGAGAATATCTGCCTATCAGTGCTACAAACGAGAAAGAGAAAGTTGTCATGGGACTTTATTCCTGCAATCATCTTAGGTATAAAGAGTGAGGTGGGGAAGGCAGGTTTCTCCTGGGAAGGGGGTACAAAACCCATTTTCTGCCTTTCTAAGATGGGGAGGGTGGTAAGGAGGGGGGCCATCTCCCTTGGGAACAGTTTAACAAGTGAGCAGATGAGAAGACAGACGTCCCCACCAAAGGGCTGAGAAACAAGTGGGGGTAATATCTGATTATTTCTTACTGTTCGAACTTGAAGACAAACCCTTGGGACTGGTATTAGTTTCAGAGTTTTGCATTTTTTACCCACTGGTTTTCTTAAAGCAGCCTGTTCATTACTTGGGGCCAGGCAGGGAGAAGGAAGTTTTCCTTCATGCTTAGCCAGAGCCCTAAATTTCCTTTTGCCCTATCCTAATGTTAAAGGATGGGAGCTCTGGTAGCATAGTGGCTAAGGCACTTGACTGCTAACCAGAAGGCAGGCCGTTCAAACCCACCAGCCACTCCTCGGAAGGAAGGTTGGGCAATCTACTTCCATAGTGATACTGCCTTGGAAACCCAAGGAGGGGTCGCTATGAGTCAGATCCAACTCGATGGCACATAACAACAACAACAACAACAACAACAAATGTTAAAGGATACTCACGGTTAGTAGTCATATAATTTTACATGCATATACAAGTCCACACAATATTTTCTAGTTACTTACCTGTTTTGTTTACAATGGGATTACACTATACATATAATCCTGTAATCTGTCTAATAGTAACTCATTTCAAAATTTTGAAATCGCTTTAAATATATAAAATCATAAAGAGAAAAATATGTGAATGCTACAGCTCCTGCCACCCTGGTTTATCAAATGTCTGCCTTCTCTTTTCCATTTTTTTGCTTTCCTTTTAAAAATGACACATTACAGGTACAACTGAGGCTGCTGTGTTTCCAGTCCTGATGCTCCTCTTCTCTTTATCTCCCGAGAGGCAACCACTCTAATGACTTATGGGCACTTTTTTTTTTTTCAAACACTTCCCAGGAATGATCCATGCATCCATAAACAATATATTGCAAAATTAAAAACTTTAACTTTGAACTTAACAGGTAAAATGTGTGTGCCCTTATGCAACTTGTGATACCTTATGAAAATTATCATTTTCAATCAACCTAGTCAGCACACAATTACTGTTTTCAATCTCAGAGCCTCTTCTGAGTTTCCAAGTGTCTGCTCATACTCTAAAGTTACTGTGGAAGTTCTTAGACACTAAGGGCTTTGCACTGAGTTAAAACCATTAAGAAATAAAGAAGAACATGTCTATAAAATCTTCCACTACCTCTTTCACTTTAAGTCTCAAAGATAATAGTTTAGAAATTGGTAACAATTATGGATAAATTAATGATACATCTGTCTTATGTAAAACAATGCAAACTGACTAGGGTGCAGTGTATTTTCCTGTTGAATAGCATTTCTATGTGTCTCCTAAGAAACATGTCCATACCAGGACTTCCAGGAACTCCAGGGGGACCACTGGGACCTGCAAATACATAATGTTAGTTAATTGCTTACAAAAGATACAAATGCTCCTCCCTTCCCCCCTTCCCCCCACTTTTTGGCATGTAGAATGACAATATAATAATACTTAACAATAAATATATTTCACACACTCATTCTACTCTCACATAGATAAATAATGGAAAACATTGCTTCTTTATACAGACAAATTACGGAGAGGACACCATTCTGAGATGTTTAAAACTCAGAAGTAAATCTTACCTTCTTATCACTTTCCCATAATTCAGTAGAGATCTACTGAAAACCTGCTCTGTGTTTGCAGTTTGCTGGGAGTTTAGATGAAAGGAAAAAAAAAAAAAATCCAGCTAACACCTCAAGGGGCTGCACTTTGGTGGATTATTTATCTAAGCCATTCCACATGTAACATTCTGGTGTTCTAATTCTCTGATAAGGGTGAGCAGTTTACAGTTTCATTTGGATTCAAAGATTTGCAAATTGGGAAGCGCCAAAATGAAAGTTCAAAAGAGTGCATGTCTTGTATCAGAACTTTGTATAGGGTGCAGAAAGAGTTCTGGGTAGGGTGCGTTTAGTTGGTTGGCACTCACCACACGCCCTAAGAATCACTTATCGAGAATTTCTCTTGGCTGGGGTACTCAATCTTAACCTTAGTTTCCTGCATTCCAGACTTGGTTCCAGCCACGTTCTAAGTAGGCCACCTCCGTCAGAATGTTGCAGAACAAGTTATTTTGGTCAAGAGTGTAGTCATGGGTCACTACTCTAAAAAGCAGAAGCAGAGGTCTAGGATAAAATGGAGTCTGATTCAGACCTGTGTCAGCCATTTTACTTATGTCCAGCTCCTCAGTTTTAGAGTCCTCTTTCACATCAGCAGATTTTAAGATGCCCTGGTGATGCAGTAGTTAAGCATTTGGCTGCTAACCAGAAGGTTGGCAATTTGAATCTATCAGCCACTCCACAGGAGAAAGATGCAGCAGTCTGCTTCCATAAAGATTTAGAGCCTTGGAAACCCTATGGGGTAGTTCTACTCTGTACTATAGGTGCTATGAGCTGAAACTGACTCTACAGCCACAAGACAGGTATAGTAGATCTTTAAAAAACCGTATCTATATTTATCTGTCCATTTATTTAAACACACTGAGAATTTTTACCATTTTAAGTAAAATTCTTTTGAAATCTTGTCTATGTTAACAATTTGCCCAGATCAGTGGTCTCACTCCTGGTGGTACATTATAATAATCTAGGGAATTTAAAAAATCTACAGTGCCCAGGTTAGCATATCACCTAAGGTGCTTGACTGCTAACCAGAAGCCTGGCATTTCAAACCCATTAGCCACTCCTGGAGAAGAAGGTTGGGCAATCTACTTCCATAATGATACTGCCTTGGAAACCCAAGGAGGGGTCGCTATGAGTCAGGTCCAACTCGATGGCACATAACAACACAGTGCCCAGGATCTTCCTTTAAATCAGTTAAATCAGAATCTCAGGGGATAGGCTTTGGCATAGTATCATTCAGAAGTACCCAGGGATTCGTGGGCAGCCAGGGATGAGAGGTACTGGCCAGCACTTGATGCCTTATGATATGAAGGTAACTCAAAACACTCTACCACCTATGAAAATTAGGGGACCAAAAGAAAAAAAAGGGGTAGGGGAGACATTATTTAGGAAGCACTGAGTTTCTGTTTATAGTGATGGAAAATGTGGGCAATGATTATTGGTGATAGTTTCACAATGTAATTGGTGTCACTAAACTGTACATATGAAAAACATTGAATTGGCAAATTATATGGTATATGTATTTTAACAACAATTACAATTTTTTTTTTTAAGAAGTTCTAGGTCTACAAACACATGCTACACATTACCTTTGCAGAAAGTCAGGGAAATTATGAGCAAACGCTTTAGGAAGAAATTTATTCTCACCCTGTGGGCCACGAGCTCCTTTGGGCCCACGTGGGCCTGGACTTCCTTCATTGCCCTTTTCCAGGTATGTGTCATAATATTCTGTCTTAAAGGAGAATAGGAAGAAAAAGAGAAAGGATAGCTATTTATGGACAGCTCACCAAATGCAATTACTTCTTAGTACTTAGGTTTTCATTTTTGGCCATAAGAAGTACTTTTTGTATTTTCCTGAATTCATATGTTTATGTGTTAGCAGGAATGTTAGTCACATGCATGACCTTTCCAGTGTCATGACATCAAATAGTTTCAATTACAAATACATTTTACAATGTGACCCAACTTACATACACACACACACACACACACACACACGGTACATGTTGTTGTTGGGTGCTGTTGAGTCAGTTCCGACTCATAGCAACCCCACGTCAACAGAACGAATCACTGCCTGGTCCTGCACTATCCTCACGATCCTTGCTATACTTGAGCCCACGGTTGCAGCCATTGTGTCAATCCATCTTGTTGAGTGCCTTCCTCTTTTCCGCTGACCCTCCACTCTCCAAGCATGATGTCCTTTTCCAGGGACTGGTCCCCCCTGATGACAGGTATAAAATAAGTGAGACAAGTCTCACCATCCTCACTTCTAAGGAGCTTTCTGGCCGTACTTCTTCCAAGACAGAGTTGTTCATTCTTTTGACATTCCATGGTGTATTCAATATTCTTCACCAACACCATAATTCAAAGGCATCAGTTCCTCTTTGGTCTTCTTTATTCATTGCTCAGCTTTCTTATGCATAAGAAGCAATTGAAATTGCCAAGGTTTAGGTCAAACACACCTTAGTCCTCAAAGTGACATCTTTGCTTTTTAACACTTCAAGGAGGTCTTTTGCCACAGATTCATGCAATGCTATATATCATTTGATTTCTTTCTTTCTTTCTTTCTTTTTATTGTGATTTGGGTGAAGATTTACAGAGCAAATTCAGTTTCCATACAGCAGTTCATACACACTTTGTCTCATGACAATTTACCACAATGCAACAGCTCCCCTCCCACTTCCTCCCCATAGTTATCTCTTCCCTGTGTCCATCCCTCCATGCACTCCTGCCCCCTGACCTGTCTCCCTGTGCATAAGCAGCCCTTGTTTCTCCCATGATTGTTCTCTCCAAGGAGTGTATCTACCTCAGGTAAATGTTCAACTCATATGCCAGTCTTTTGTTTGGCTGGAAATCAAAGGTGTGGGTTCAATTCCTAACTGAAGGGCAGCTAGGGGCCATAGTCTCAGTGGTTCCACCAGGCTCTGTTGGACCAGCAAAACTGGTACCCCCCCACCTTTTTTTTTCTCCAAATGATTTTGCATTCTTCTTTGCTCTGGACAAGGAGAGACCTATCATTGCATCTAGATGGCAGCTTGCTAGCTTTTAAGATCCCAGTTGCTCCTCGCCAAAGTAGGAGGTGGAACAATGTTTTGTATAGGATGTTATGCCAATTGAGCTTGATGTCCCCTGCGACTATGGTCCCAAGCCCACAGGTTCAACTACTTGGTCCCTCTGGGTAGCTGGCTGTGACCAAGCAGTGACCACAACCTTACCCCTTGTCACCTCTACTATACACCTGGGAATTCTGATCATTCACATAAACTTATAGGACCATTGTCTGCCAACCCTATACATGTTCTTGGATATAATCCTCATTTCATAGACATACCTAATAGTTCAGCCTGTCCACCCATCTATCCACCCATATACCCATGCTTGCCTTCACTGAAAATGCAGTACTGTATGTGCAAAAGGGTTCATCTTTGTTGTCTGTACCTCCCATGTACCTCTCTATGTCTTTCTCTTCCTCAATGCTGCCATATTGGTCACTCACATTTGGTATACTGCCCTTCTCTTCACCCAAATCAATACTTATCTCTATCTGTCTAACAGTGTTCCCACCCCTACCCTCCCACCCCTGGTAACCAACAAAGAAAATTTCCTTCTATAGATAAACGTTTCCTTAACTTTTACAATAACGGACTAATATAATATCTGTCCTTTTGTGATTGACTTATTTCACTCAGCATAATGTCCTCCAAGTTCATCCACGTTATGTGGTGTTTTGCAGATTCTACATTATTCTTTAGCATTGCATAATATTCTATTGTGTGTATGTACCATAGTTTGGTTTTCCATTCCTCAGGTGATGGACATCTAGGTTGTTTCCACGTTTTGGCTATTGTAAATAGTGCTGCGATGAACATGGGTGTGCATGTATCTGTTCTTGTCATGGCTCTCACTTCTTTAGAGTATATACCTTGTAATGGAATGGCTGGGTCAAATGGTATTTCTAATTCCAACTTTTGAAGGAATCACCATATTGCCACTCCTGCTCTCTTACAGTTGGCATTTGCTTGGTATCTTCTTCCAACCTTTGATTTTTAGTGTATTTTTGTCTTTGTGTGTAAGATGTGTCTCTTGTAGGCAGCATATTGATGGGTTTTGTTTTCTTATTCAATCCAAGTTTTGTAACTACATAGTCTTTTCCCTCTTTTTGTTTGTAGTTGTCCTTACTTGCCAATTGATGTTTCTTGTTCCCTGTTTATAATCTTGTAAGCTCATTTTACTTGGGATATGTCCACAGCTGTGGTTTTTGGGTTATGTCATCTTATGTATTAATGGTTGGCTGTTATTTGCTATTTTTGGTTTTCCGTTAAAAGGACTCCCTTTAGCATGTCTTGTAAGGTTGGTCTGGTTTTAACAAATTCCCTTAGTCTCTGCTTATCTGGAAATCTCCTAATTTCACCATCATATTTGAGGGA
>NW_006921589.1:379504-404130 GCF_000298275.1 Orycteropus afer afer
GGCACTTAACAACAACAACAATAATTTCAGGACATCATCTACCTGCAAGAATTGATGAATATTGTGTGTGGCATGTCCAGTGGACCTACTGCTGGTCTCCTTAGCCATTCATCTACACAAGCAGAGCTTCCTTGCAGTCAGTGGAAATGGCCAACAGTTACATGGAATTGAGCAAAAGAAAACACACAGCAAGCTAGGCATGCCAAGAAGACTCATAAGTGCAACTGACAAGGTTTTTGACAACATTTTTTGTTTTGTTTTCTCACGTTAGGCATGGGGCAAATTATTTTGTCAATTTGCTTAAAGATGAGACAACAAGAGCCTTATGATTAATCAATGTGCATAAAAATCACAAAACTATTATCAATAGCAATATTAATAACATAATCTGTGTCAAAAAATTGGTGATGATATATGTGCACCTGCTGTCAGTGACTGCACTAAGGACGGTCACAAAATGCTCCATTTAATCTTCAGGGCAACCCTATAAAAATGTCTCAGAATGACTTGCATCTGAATCATTGCTTATTATGTAAAAATGCAGCTTTCCAGGCCCTGCCTCTAATTATGGAATGACATGACTTAGCCTGGGGTTCTGAGATCTGCATTTTTTAACAAAATCTCCCCAACCATGACTCTTGCTACCAAGTGTGGTTTGCCCAACCTGCACAGTCACGGGTAGTGCCTAAGCTGCACACTATTGATGGCCACCATCTGTTGGGTCAGGAGATTTACAAATGTCAGAATTCAGAGCCTGGGTCTCCATTTCTTTCCTTAAATTGCAAGTCACAGAATGCTGACCATGGCCACCCTGGCACTGACGGCCATCAAATCCATAGCCACTCTGGAGAGGGGTGTGTTTCCCACTGCTGTGGAGTATAAGTTGAGGGGCTTGTTTTTTTCTGGTCCTGTATTGGACCCATGGCTGAGTGTCTGCAGCTTTACTGTGCAGGTGTTGTCCTAGCCAGGCCAGATGACAGGGCTAGGAGCTGGCTCCCTTGCTCTCCCATGTCCTAGCTGGGCACAGCAGCCCTCTTCTTCCTGTCTGAGGATGCAGGATCATCTCGGGCCAGGTCTGATTAGACAAAGGTTTCTTCTCCACAGCTCAGGCTGGGCATCATGAGTGTGTGGGGACCAAACAGGAAACACAAATGGACAAATGATGAAAACAGCCGTATTTGCCCTAGTTTGATTTTTTATAAAATGCTATCAACTCTATTTAATGAAGTTAATGGAGATATTGATTTAAAATTTTCTTGATACTTTGAAGGACCTGAGTGACCATGACCTTGATATTGGCTGTAATTATACTTACTGGACCATGGAATCCTGGAGGGCCAATGTCCCCTTTCCACCCCTGTATTGGAAGACAGTTACAAATGATGAACACATTCTGAGAATACTTACATATATTTAGTATATTTAAAAGCAAATACACACTTAGACAATGCATTAATGTAAAAGTAATGTGATTTGCAGGTAATATACAAATCAATTTAAAAGAAAGATGACTTCAGATTATTTCCTGAGGGGGCCAGGACTCTTATATATGGGGTCCTGGAAAGTTGTTGTACCCCTAGCAGTTCTCCAAGTTTCTTCCAGGCCCCCAGCTTCAATGGATGATGTCCACATGTACTGAATATTCCCATGTTCCCACCCAGACTCAAGGCTCAGGAAAACCAGGACGCAGATAATATGCAATTCTCAGAGTCCCAGCTTAATCCCCCCATTTCCTTCCATCTCAAGAGAGTAATTCAGAATTTAAGTGATCATGAGTGATACTATTTTAAGACAAATCTTGAATTTGCACACACACCTACATATGCACATTATTTGTACATGTGTGTAATGTGTTATCAGAACCCGAATATAATTCACAATTACTCAATCTCAACTCTTTAGTGTACCATGACACAGGTTGAAACTCATTGAGTCTGGTCAATGCTTGACCACTAAGCACCAGAAATTTCTATGTTTACAGGACTTTTCTTCATGGGGAGCTGAAATTTCTTTGGTCCTAAATCTTCCACCTGCAACTATACCGAACAAGTTCAATATCTTTCCCATAAGACCACCCTTCCAATGTCTAAGTTGCTTTCTCTCTCTCTTCTTCTTAAATATACTAAGGCATTTTATTAAAGTCTGTGATTAAAATCCCTTGTACCTAGTACCATTGTATAGGGGAGGGTAGGTCAACCCAACCAATTAAAAAAAGCTAACAGTAAGGCATTAGAGAGGAATTACCTTAATGCCATGTTCACCTCTTATTCCAGGGAAGCCCCGGTTACCCTTGGCCCCCTAAAGAAAAGAACAAAATAGAACACACTGAACACACACTGCTTCTGTATGAAGCAGGAATAATTTGAATTCCTATTATTAATAGGATCTATTTAGGGGACGGGAGCTCTGGTAGCATAGTGCCTAAGGCAATTGACTGCTAGCCAGAAGGCTGGCGGTTCAAACCCACCAGCCACTCCTTGGAAGGAAGATGGGGCAATCTACTTCCATAGTGATACTGCCTCGGAAACCCAAGGAGGTGTCGCTATGAGTCAGGTCGAACTCGAAGGCACATAACATAACAATTTTTTTTTTTTTTTTAATTGGGTTTGAGTGAAGATTTACAGAGTAAATTCACTTTTCATATAGCAGTTTACATATACTTTGTCTCATGTCATTGACCAAAATTTACAATGCAGCAGCTCCCCTCCCACTTCCTCCCCATAGTTACCTCCTCCCAGTGTCCATCCCTTCATACTCTTCTGCACCCTGAGCTATCTCCCTGTGCATAAGCAGCCCTTCCTTCTCCCATGATTGTTCTCTCCAGGGCGTGTGTCTACTTGAGGTAAATGAACATAACAATTTAAGGGACAGCTGGTGGTATAGTGCCTAAGGCATTTGACTGCTAACCAGGAGGATGGTGGTTCAAACACATCAGCCACTCCTCAGAAGGAAGGTTGGGCAATCTACTTCCATAGAGATACTGCCTCAGAAACCCAAGGAGGGGTCGCTGTGAGTCAGATCTGACTCGATGGCCGTGTGTTTGGTTTTTTTTTTTTGTATTCATAATGAGGATGTGAAACTATGGTTCTCAAATGTTGTTACAAGTCACAAGTTTTTTGCTAGGTTATAACTACTTAAAAAACAGACTGGTCACTGTGGAGTGGATTCCGACTCAGGGACTCAGACCCCACGAGTGTCAGAGCAGAGCTGTGCTTTACCAGGTTGTCAGTGGCTGAGTTTCTGGGAAGTAGACAGCCAGGCCTTTTTTCTGAGGTGCGTCTGGATGGATTTAAACCTCCAGCCTTCTGGTTCACAGCTGAGCACCTTAACCATTTTAACTACCCAGAGACTCTTTATACTTACTTACCAAAAAACCAAACCTCCTGTCATCAAGTCAATTCTGACTGCCCCACAGGGTTTCCAGGGCTGTCAATCTTTACAGAAACAGACTGTCTCATCTTCCTGCCTTCATCTGTCTGGTGGGTTTGAAATGCCAACTTTTCATTTAGCAGCCAAGTGACTTAACCACTGTGCCACCAAGGCTCCTCTCCTAACTCCTTAGTAACTCTCAGGAATCTTTCATGGGCTAGTACCAACATTTTCACTATAATGGGCCACTCCTCGGAAGGAAGATTGGGCAACCCTACTTCCGTAGTGATACTGCCTCGGAAACCCAAGGAGGGGTCGCTATGAGTCGGGGGCTGACTTGACGGCACATAACAACAACAACAACAACAATGGGCCAAATCATTTCTTTACCGGAGTGCCAGGGAAGCCAGGGATGCCATCTTTTCCAGGTTTTCCCTGAAAGAACAAAACAAAACAAAATAAAAATATGTAATTTGTGTAACTTTAATAAATGTGGAGCTGTCTGGAGCCATGGGCCCTGTTGCTTCTGTCTTCCCAGCATCCTTTGCTGTCTACTTCTGGTCCCAGCATGCCTCGCTTTCTGCAGGGAGCTGCCCCTTCTTCATGCTGTGTGATTCTGAGGAGGCTGTCAGTCACAGTTGCCCACTGCCCAGCTGGCTTAGCCAAATAGCTCTTTTCCTCCTGGCCACAGTTAGTTTTTTTTTTTTCCAAAACAGGACATATAACCGAAGCTGGGCCAACAAGAATACTTCCTTGGGATTGAATACAGTAAAACTAGCAAAAGCTGAACTTGTGGAAGGTGGAAACTTGCCAGAGAAGGAAAATGCAAATATTTTCCATTAAAAGAGCAATGGAGAAGCAAGACTACACCCTGTCAAAGGCAGAAAACTTGTGAGACCTGAAAAAACAAGGCAGTCCTATTGAGTTCTGGCTCTCACAGGTTTCACTCCATACAGACACAGACAGAAAAGCACTCTCTGTCCCCGGAGGCCATTCACCTGAAGTGGTCTGCTGCGCTTTTTCCCTTCTTCCACAAGGAAGAAGACTACCTGCCAAAGGAGAGAACGGCTGACACAGAGACAGAGGCAGAAGTGAGCTGGGAGTCTTGCCTTATTGGCTCAGGCTCTGATGTCCCTGCAGCCTCTTCTAGCCCTGAGTTTTCCAGAAAGTTGAGCTCAGAACTTCCTCCCAAATGTTTCTTTCTTTTTTTACCTAAGCTAGTTTGAGTTGGGTGTGTAGAGTCCTGACAATACAGGGCTGCACATGGCACTGACTCTCCAAATTTACCTGTAGGCCGGGCTCTCCAGGAACACCCTTTTCAGATCCATACGCTTCTCCAGGGGGCCCCTGTATTAATTAGAGTTATGCCAAGTGTTATGAATTCTTGGTTTTTGATTTCCATTTTTTTTTTTATCATTTTGTCCCTTCTGATTATTTTACCTTATTTTAAAATGCTCAAAATGAGGATTCATCAAAGGGATAGATTTTATTTATGAGTATGTATTTAATAACACATGTTTAGGATAAGACATAAGATGGCTAATACTGGATGCATGTAAAACAGTGCAAGGATTTTAGGCTACACATGGCCATTACATACTTCGAGCAGATCCATGATCTTTGCAGTCAAATATTATCATGTTTTAACTAATATTAAGATTAAGAAGTAGAACATTGATCAAAATATGAACTAAGGTACTTTTTGATGCGTTGAAGGAACGATATGACTCTAAATGACCTACTGGGGGTCCTGGAGGTCCGGGCTCACCCGCTGCTCCTTTGTCTCCCTTCTCCCCCTTAAGTTCCTGTCAGAAACAATTCAAGGTGGTTAAAATGCATGACAAGCTTTCAGCCGTTACACTTGGAACAGTCCTGTATGTGTCCAATAAAGAGGATTCACAAGCTAGTATGACTCATCTAGACACCACCCACTAGAACTTACTGTCTTTCATGTTACAACTTTTATACTCATGAATCCACTGAAACAATATGCGTACTTTTTGTTAAAGGAAAAGTATCTTCTGGCTCAAACTACATTAAAATTAGTTAATTCAAGAACCAGCTTTCTATAAGCACAATCAGATAACCTCTACTGGATTTTATTTTCATTTGTAATGTGCTAAAATTATTTTCATTGGGACCAATTATTTTCTGGGTAAATGTTCTAATGAAGATTTGATTCACTATCAGTTTTTTAAAATTATTTTTTCCTCAGTGTGCGTGTTCTCTTGAGGACATCATTTTTGTTTTTCTCCCATGGTTCAAGTCTTACAAACCCAGATTCTGTCAAGGTAAGGCATTTTCCATCAATTTTTAGTCAATAACAAAATTTCCCCACTAAAGCTTTAGCTTTTATTAATATTTTTGTTGATTGCCTCTGAAAAGTTTAGTCCTTTTTCTCAGGCAAGTTCTTTCTCAGTTTTTAATATGAACTATTGCTTCAGTCATATAAAATTTCATTATGTTTTATTCTAACTCTTATTAATTTTGTTAATTAAAAATTAACTATATTGAGGAGTGATGACCAAGAGGTTTCATTTTCAGGTAATGAAAATATTCTAACATTAAGTATTGTGATGGTTGCAAAACTCTGTGCATATACTAAAATCCACTGTATCATATACTTTAAATGGATGAGCTATATGGTATGTGAAATTTATCTAAAAAATGCTGTAAAATAAATTATATCTAAAATGGATTAACTTAATACTCTATCAAGATGTTATTATACACAACTATTTATGAATTTATAAGAGGAGGATGTTTTGTGTCTCTTAGTTGATCTACAGAAAAAAGTTACCCACTCCCCCACCTCCCCATCTCCCCCTCCCTGCTATCCGGGATCGCCCTAGTATCTAGGATAGGTGCATTATATTGTGGATAAACTTCTGAGCATTCAATTTAGTTCCATATCCTGGTGCTCCTGGCTATCCCAATTCAGGAGCAAAAAGCAAATGTTAAGCTCAGAATAACAGGGTCATAGAACCCTTGCAGAGGAGCAGAGTTACAGTCCTTGGAGTAACAAGAAAACCAAACCAACCTCATTGCTGTGGAGTCAATTCCAACTGACAGCAACCCCACAGGACAGAGTAGAACAGCCCCACAGGGTTCCCAAGGTTGTAAATCTTTACAGAAGCACATCTTTTTCCTGAGGCGTGGCTAGTGGGTTCAAACTGCGGACGTTTTGGTTAGCAGAATAGCACTTAACCATGTGCAAAAATGTCCTGTTTGGTTATGACACTCTCCCACCCATCTCTTAGGTCACTATCACCCCACTGGATCAGAGCCACACCCCCATTCTTCAGAAATACTCATGGAATTCCTGCTTTGCGTTAGGGCCATTTCCAGGGGGTGGGGACAGAGGTGAGCAAAATGAAATGTGGGTCCCACCCTCAATGAGATGCCTTGGTTGCCTCTGCTCTTTCTCTGTTCATGAGTGAAAGATGGAAAAGGAATAAAACCCAGAATCTGGGGCTGCACTGAGGAGGGCTGGGCTGAGCTTGCATGCTTGCATGACAGAGCTTGCAAAGGGGGTAGGAATTACAAGGATTTTATCCCAGAAACTGGAGTACAACCCTAATAATAAATTTGAAGAGTTACCGTTCTGTTATCTGGGCCAGTTAGTGTCACAATAACTGTTCCTGGTGGTCCAGGGGGTCCCGTTAATCCTTTCATACCCTAAAGACAAATACACCCAGAAATGAAAAACTAAACATCATCAGCTTGACACATTTGAAAGATCTAATCTTCTCTTTAGTTCTTATGCAAGAAGATAGAGCAAAGGAAAGCTTGAAGCTCGGCCCACACATTTGTTTCCAAAGTCACAACTGGATAAAATGTACAGGCTGGTGAGCTGTGGAACTGAAGATAACTTGCCCGGAAGTGAACAATTTAAATTACCCGGTCTCCTTTCGGTCCTATCACTTTGTCACCCATGTGACCCTGGAAGAAAACACAAAGCCAAATGACTAAAACAAAGTCCAAACATATTGAAGTGCCAATAGTTTTAACTGAACATTTATATTTTAATGTTAGAATTACAGAAGTTATTTAGTTATTTCTTGGAGTAGAGGAGCAATATCTTTCTTTCAAAGGAGGGGATTCTGGGGTACAGTGAGCTTCGGGGATTTACTTAATACTATAAATGATGGCAGGAGGTGTCAGGTGGGAAAGAAAATGGCTCAGAGGACCTATCTCTGGTCAGCCATTAGCTAGTTGTGATTTGTGATGGTTAATTTTGTGTGTCCACTTGACTAGGCTATGGTGCCAAGCTGTTTGGTGAAACACTAGTCTGGTTGCTGTTATAAAGTAAATTATATATGATGAAATCAGTTGGCCTCAAGTAAAGCAGAACACCTTCCACAGTGTGGGCAGGGCTACGTCAATCAACTGAAGTCCTTAAAAGCAAAAAGGGTGGGTTCTGCCTCCAGACTCTAAACAGAGATTTTGCCAGAACTCTCACATGCCTTCATCTTCTTGTTGCCTGACCTATGAGCTTTGGACTTGCCAGCCTGCTCCACAATTCTGTGAGCCAAGTCCCTGAAGTAAATCTCTCTCTGTCATCTCTCTCCAAGACATGATTCTACTGACAGGGTATTGGACTTCCTGATGCCCTAGTTTCCTTGTCAAAATATACAAAAGATGGACAACTGAACCTCAGGACCGACGTTACCAGTTCTGAACCCACATTAAAAAAATGGAGATGCTGAGAACAGAATTAAAGGACCCGATTTCACTATTTAGTGACATAAGTTTAATACCGGAGCTCTGGTGGCATAGTGCCTAAGGCATTCTACTGCTAACCAGAAGGCTGGCACTTCAAACCCACTAGTCACTCCTCGGAAGGAAGGTTGGGCAATCTACTTCTGTAGTGATAATGTCTCAGAAACCCAAGGAGGAGTCACTATGAGTTGGATCTGACTCCACGGCAGTGAGTTTGGTTTGTTATTGGACATTCAATATGAATAGTTTCTCTCCACAAATGATGGTCAATGCATCACTTCAGCCAGTATCTTCTTGCTTTTGTGTTCTTGAGCTTGCAGATCTTCCTATTAGCCCACCAATTTTAGATGAGGAATCAAAAGACTTCAAACTTCAGCTCAACAATTCATTGTCTATTTAACCTCAGATAAGTCACTTAACCTGCATCTAAGCACCTTATAGGTAAGATTTTGTGTATTTAGGAGCGTGTGTGTGCAGCAATGTAAGAAAGAATGTAAAAGTACCTTGGGAAGTATCCTACACACGAAGAGTAACCAAAAACCCAAACCCATTGCCGTTGAGTCGATCCTGACTCAAAGTAACCCTACAGGACAGAACAGAGCTGCCCCATTGAGTTTCCAAGACTGTACATCTTTACGGAAGAGACTGCCACATCTTTCTCCTGAGTAGCAGCTGGTGGGTTCTGGCTGCTGAGCTTTCAGTTAGCAGCTGAGTGCTTTAACCGCCACCACGATGGCTGCTCTGGATGAAGCCTCACCTGATAGTGAGAGACCCTATGCTGAGTGTAATTCCCTGGTGAGGCTCAGTCCCACTCAACAGTTTCTTACTAGAACAAATAGTTCTAACAGGATCACGTTCAGGATCCTATTTAATGAGCTCATGAATAGCCAATTTTTATATCTTCATATGTGATCAGGTTGGTTTTGGAGAGCAGTCCATGACAAAAATGTACAGGATGACATGTTGGGTGATGAGCAGGATCACCAGAAATGGGAAATCTGTGGATCAGAGATCCTCGATGTTTTCCCCATTTCTGTATGAGAGCTCCTTGTGGTTAGTTACAGCTCTTTGCATCAGAGATCAAGTTACCTAAGTACAGGGAGAAGGGGGTTCGGGGTGGAGGACTGGGAGTCACACTCCCGTCCCTGCTGGGAATCTCTGTGAGCTCCATAAAGGTCCTGGTGGTGACGCACAGGTCGAATGAGACCAGGATTGGTTTCCGATTCATTAGGGCGTTCTGGCTAATACGAGATGTGAACAGTAATTTACCTTAGGTCCTGGAGGTCCCATGGTTCCTGGAAAGCCCTAGAAAAATCCACAAATTAAATTTACAGCAGGAGACACATCCAGCCCCCAAAAATCTTTTAAAAACTTTTAGGTAAAGTTAACTTACTAGTTTATGGAGACTGTAACAATGGTGACTACATACTTACAAGGAATCCTGGAGGGCCAGGTGGACCCATAGGTCCAGGAAAACCTGGAGGGCCTGGCAAACCCTTGAAATTAGAAGAAGAATAAGGTAACTTTAAGTTTCTTTCTCACCTAAGAATGATGTCCATTATTTAACTGCGTTAATTTCATTTGTCAGGACTCTGAATACTGCTCCCTCTGAGTGGTCCACTCTTTCACAGGAAAAATAATTCTGAACTAAGTTAAAATGCAGGCAGTCCCCGGGTGATGAATCAGATTCATAGACAACTCATGTTGTTGCTGTTGTTAGGTGCCATGGAGTCACCACAACTCAAAAGCGTCAACTCTTCTTCAGCCTTTTCTTATTTATTGTTCAGCTTTCACATGCATATGAGGCAATTAAAAATACAATGGCTTGGGTCAGGCAAACCTTAGTCTTCAAGGTAACATTTTTGCCCTTCAGCACTTTAAAGACGTCTTTTATAACAGATTTGCCCAGTGCAATATTGTTTTGGTTACCTAGTACTGCTCTGACAAGAATACTCCACAAATGGGATGGCTTTAACAAACAGGAGTTTACTCTCTTACGGTTTGGAGGCTTTAAGTGTGAGTTCAAAGGGCCAGTCTCTAGGGGCTGGGTGAAAGCCCCTCAACCTTGGCTTCAGCTCTGTCTCCTGCTTCCGGCCCACTGGAGCTAGAGGCTTTTCTTCACTCCAACAGCCTGCTGGCTGCTAAGACTGACAAGCCCAAGGTTGATAAGTAAAAAGGCACAGTCCCGATGTTACCAAACCACATGGCAGGCCATTAATTCAAGTCCATTGAAAGTTCCAAGGTTGGCAGAGCATAGCAGGCTGCTGAATAACGACACGGCTACATGCAGGGTTCAAGCGTGCCATAGGCTAGAGACCATTCCCCAAGGCTTCTCCTTATATATAGGAAACAGACCACATCCCTAAGGCAGCTACTCAGCTGCTCACAGTAGATTCCATCATGGAGTTGATTGCCAGTCTCATCATGGGGAATATTACATCCAGCTGCTTCCATGGGTATTGACTATGGATCTAAGTAAAATGAAATCCCTGACAACCTCAGTCTTTTCTCTGTTTATCATGATATTACTTATTGGTTCAGTTGTGAGCAAAAAATTACAGTTTTAAATTGTATTAAATGTATGATACAGACCCTTTTTTTTTTTCCAAAAGATCAACTGGAACGTAACAATTCATTGACGATTCCTTCTTAGATTCAGGAAAGCTTGGGAAACTGAGCTATAAGGTCTTTTTTTTTTTTTTAGAGAGAAGATATTAAAAGACATATATGCAACTTAAAGCATTAAATCATTTGTTTATCAGCACCTTGTTGTTGTTGTTGTTGTTATGTGCCGTTGAGTCGGCCCCGACTCATAGCGACACCTCCTTGGGTTTCCGAGGCAGTATCACTACGGAAGTAGGATTGCGCAACCTTCCTTCCGAGGAGTGGCTGGTGGGTTTGAACCGCCAGCCGTCTAGTTTCTTATAATAAGGTGAATGTTTCAGAATAAAATGAGGCAGACATGTAAACAGAATAAATGTAATTCTCTATCATTAAAAATGTTCTTAAGAGAGTGAGATTTGGCTCTGCTGGTGTAGTGCTTAAGGCATCTGGGTGCTAACCAAAATGTTGGCAGTTCAAAGAAACCAGCCACTCCACAGGAGGGAGATGAGGCAGTCTGCTTCTGTAAAGATTTATAGCCTTGGAAACCCTATGGGGTAGTTCTATCCTGTCCTACAGGGTTGCTATGAGTCTGAATCGACTCAAAGGCAGTGGATTTGGTTTGTGGTTTATGAGAGTCAGAAAAGAATCGAGGCCAGAAAGAGAAAGGAGTCTGAGGGTGAGGAATGAGACAGAGAGTACTTCTCTGAGCATTGGACCTGGAATCCTGGAGCTCCTGGCAATCCGGGGTCACCTTTTCCATCAAGTTCTATATCTCTTCCGTCAGCTGGGGCACCCTTGAAAATGAAGACACTCATCAAACATCATCAATGTTATATTTTCAAAACCCCTACAATGCTGATTCAAGGTCATCCTGTGTGAAGGATAAAAGTGCTTTCCAGAAATATATACTTAGAAAAAAGATCGAGGACTACACTGTCATTCCATTCTGAAGAATGCAAAGAATTTTCCTATTTCCTAAATTACTGTAGCCAATTTACTATAGGAGGAAAAAAGGCACAGGGATACTAAGTCATTTCCCAAGATACTAAAATCAGTGACAATTCCAGGTCTAGAATGTGGGTGTCTCAGTACAAGGCCAGTCCTTTTCTGTTAGTCCCTGTTTCTTCAAAGGATGACACTAAATCCTATTCGCTAAGCCCCTTGAAAGGTCCAGGAGAAGTTCAATAAGAATAAATATCATGTCCCAATTATTATGGATTCTGAATTAATAAGATGTAGATTGTGAAATCTGATATATAATTACTTGTATCTTGTCATTTAATAGAAGTCTTCTTCAACAGTTGGAGGTTTTCAGTAACAACACTCTACAAAGGACTTACCTTTTCTCCTTTCAGACCGACAGGACCCTAAAAAAAAGAGCAGCAAGATTAATAACTAGGGGAAAATCAAATACATGACAGCTTGGTTCACGCTGTGCTATTTGGTGTCCTCTCCGCACTGAGTATTTCCCACTGGCTCTTAAGCACACACAGATCTCTTCCACATAAATAAACAAATCACCCCTTAATCTCTTGCCATCTCCTATTACTGCCCTGTGTGTCTTCCATCCCACCTGCAATCTTCCCATTCTGTTTATCCGCCATTCATTCCTCAGTGTGTACCAAACCCATCTCTTGCTCCCAGCCTGTCACAGAAGCATCCCTTGCTACAGCCAGCAATGACATTGCCATTGCCAAGGTCAGTGCCAAAATGTCAGTCCTTGTCTTACTGGCCTTCTTAGCAGTTTTAGGCAACTATGGACCAGTGCCTTCTACTTGAAATATATTTTTCCTGGGCTTCCATAATACAACCCTCTTGGTTTTCCTTCTACTAATAGTTTCACTCCTCGTTGTCGCACTCATTCTGCTTGGCCTAGGTGTCTCATGCTGGAGTTCTCTAAGTCCAAGTTCTGCACACCTTTTTTCTCTCATTTTCACTCCTTGAGCCACCACCAACCCAGACCTCTGCTTGGAGCAAATCCAACTGTCTGTAATGCATGTCCACTTGGATGTCTCAAAAACAGAACAACATCTCAAAGTCCAAACCTAAACTCATGAGGCATTTTTTTCATTCACTCTACAACTATTAGCTGACTGTCCACTATGGGGGCTGTCCCAAATGTTCCCAAGGTCATGGTGAATTTGTGTATGTGACCATTTGGAAGTGGACGACTTTTCTTCATACTCTGTGCCTTTAATGGGCAGTTAGAAGTGGAAACCTACCGGGATCCCCGGATAGCCTGGTGTCCCTGGTAGTCCTGGAAACCCCTGCTCACCCTGGAAAACAAACAAGGTTTGTCATTATTCTTACTTGTTCGAGAACAGCCTGTTTAGATATTTTCTCTGCTTCCATCTTCCAAGTTTGCCATGGTACATGTAGACATGTAAATCCAAGTCTTTATGGCTACTGGGTCATGAGGCTGAAGGCCAGAAAACCATTATCTTAATTGAGAAGAGAAATAAAATCCACTCTTTCTCAAATTGTAATAAATGGCAAAAGACTAATTGTGTCAAGAACTTTTTAATTGCTGTTTCCTTGAAACTTTAAGAATTAGGTCATTCATGGCTACCATTTTGGGGAAAAGGAGTGCACAGTCAGAAACAAAAGGAGGTGAGTGAACACTGAAAAATGCAGTCATTCTTTTTTCACAGATGAGTTTTGCATTCTAGGCTTCAAGTCTGATTTATAGCTACTCACTGTATCACATGAAATTAACCCATTGAGCCCCAATTATCTTTCCATGAGAGAACTTCTCTAAGAGATAGTTAGAAAGCAAGGAATAAGGAAAAATAAAATAGAAAGACTTCTGGTACAAAAACCACACTTCTCCCCTGAAAACACATACCTTTGGTTCTGGCTAAGACGATGTTTCAAGGAAAGCATGTCTGCATTTCATTGCTACGTCATCTTAATTTAGTACTCACCAGAAGATTTATTCATCATTCTCCATGTGAGAAGTACTTACCTTAGAACCATTGCATCCTGGTAAACCTGGAAGCCCAGAAGGTCCAGTATTGCCCGGGATGCCCTGAAAAGGACAGAAAATTTCATAGACCAGGCCTGATTACAGGGCCTCATGACCAGACAGAAATAAGACGCCAAGGAGGAAGAAAAATGGACTAATTTAAATAGTGATTTAGATAGTCATGGCTATTTTAATAGTTAAATAGCACATTTAAATATTCATTCAAACAGGAATTTAAATAACAATCACAGCAAACAAAATGGGCTAAGTAAGATAAAGAATTACCAAGGGAGGTATGGATATTTTCGATAAAACAAATGGCTTTTTAACATAAAAGTAAGACCCTTAAATGCCACTTTTAGCTGGAAGAAAAGGAAAAAAGAGAAAAGTAGCTATAATTCAAATTTTAGAAAAAGGAAAAGGGAAGTGTGCCCAGAAGTGCTTTTTAATTACTCTATCTTATTAAACAGACCATTTCTGTTCTATTCTGCTCCCCCTATTCCATTCCATTCTAGTCTGATTGATTTCAGGAAATACTACTTGAGTCAGTCATACAAATGCACATGCTAATGTGTCATGTGATTCACTCTGCTGCTTTTTACCATGCAGAACATGCACCAGTACACATTTCCTTGTGCTACTGTTTTAATATCTTGATTAATTCTGGGTGACTTTTTGTTTTTCCAGGTACATATCTTCCCCATTACTTACGGGAAGTCCGGGAGGACCTGAAAATCCTGGTAAACCAGTTATCCCCTAAAGACATTGAAAAGAGAAGAAAGGGTAAGAAAAACGTTGGTTAAATGTCCAGCATGTAAATGTGAAATGATCTACCATTCCCATAACCTCCTACTGCAGCTAAGTGGGGAAGAGCTAAAAATTATTTGCAAAATACAAAAGAAGTCTGACAAAACTTTGTAAATCTTACATTCACATAACTTTTGAAAAACACAATTATGATTCCTTTTGGCATTTAGGGATGGATTTTAAAGGTACAGTTTGCACACAATAAGTTCTCTAAGCTTAAGTGACTGTCCTGACACCTCTGTATTTCCACCACCCTGGTCTGGGCCCATCTCCACCATCCCAGAAGGTTCCCTTGTGCCCTTTCCCAGTCAATCAATTCCCACCCGCAATCTGGTAGCCACTGCATGGACTTCTCCACGATAGATTAGTTTTACCTGTCTTTGAACTTCATATAAGGAATCATACACATTGACATCGGCATACCTTTGACCGGGCAGAGTTATTCTTTTTAAAAGAAGAAGAATTTTCATCAAATAATCAGGATTGACCAGTTGGAGTACTAACCCTGATGCCTTTGGGACCAGTGAGTCCTTGAAGTCCTGGAGAACCCTGGGTCCAAATGAAAAACCAAAAGGTAAACACTATGACAGCTACTTGGCCCTAAAAGTCCCCCAGAACCTGCTTCCTGCTCCTGATGACCCCATATGTTACAGAGCAGAACTGTGTTCCACAGTCTTCTTGGCTGTTATCTTTAGGGGAACAGACTGCCAGACCTTTCTTCTGTGGTGCTGTCGGGTGGGTTTGAACCATCAACCTTTAAGTTAGCAGATCATAAACTGCACGTGCCAGCCAGGGACATCTGGCATGAAGAGACCTGTACATTAAAGGTCCCAGTCACAACCACATGCTAAACTCTTTGGCCCTTGTGATTATTTCATTATTAATATGGTTCAACTTCTTGCTCATTTCACTGGAGTTAAAATTATTACCAGAAGGACAGACAAAAATGCATTCAAGCCCCTGCTACTCCAAGTGAGGTCCCAGGATCTGCAACCTCAGCATCACCTGGGAGCTTGTCGGAAAGGCAGGGCCTTAGATGCGCTCCCCCCACCCCAATCTATTGATTGTGAATCTGAATCTGCACATTAACAAGATCCCCTGGGAATTCTGGTGCAGTCCTCAGTGTGAGAAGCACTGCTGAAAAGGCCCCACACTGGCCAGGCAGCTGCAGGAGGCCGATAAGGATGAGCAACAAGGTTACAAGGGCAGCCAGTTTTTCCCTGCACAAGAAATACTTTATTAACAGAACGCACCTGCCACGCACAAGGACACAAAGAGCCCAGTGAGAAATGCCCAAACCAGAGATCAACTTGCTTCTGGCTCATAATGGATACAGTTTTGAGGCCCTCTTTCTTGCAGAAAAACCTTAAATGAAGATCATTTTAACCACCAACTGTGGTGTGAAAATTTCGTTTTCCAAAGGCTGTTTTCAGAATTCCTGAGCATTTCAGTACATTTTGGTAGTTTTGTTTGTCTGAGAAAAGCATTGTTACAGAGTCTGCTGAGATTAGATTCGACCGTCAAGGCCAAAGTCAGCCTTTCCTGACAGCAGCGGAATTCCTGGGTGCTAGGCGTGCTCGCCAGCTGGTCCCCTTCTCCCCGTCATTCATGCAGGGGTAGAAGAGTGACTTGCAAGTTTTAGCTGCCTGTTGTAAATTTCCTGGTGCTGAAATGATTTCAGATTAGGGGAGGAAATTCATACGGCTGACAAGGCTTTTCGGTCAGGTTTCAACGATCTACATTGTCTGCCTTCACGATGATGTTTGTAAACCACACTTCACGACCTTCACTCCTGACAGGGCACGTACATAACTCAGGATTACACATAGGGAACACTGCTGCCTCACTGAGCTAACCCGGAGAGCCGTGGGTTTGCAGCTAGTTTTCAATTAATTGCTGGCATCTCTAAAGAGGTGGAGAAGCAAAGTGGGATGCAGACAGCAAAGCCAAAGGAAGGAGCCAGCATCAGGCAGTGCCAAGTCCTGGGTTGAAGCGACAAATTCATTCCACTCATGAAAAACCAAGAACCAGCTGCCGTTGAGTTGACTGTGACTCACGATGACCCACGTGCTTCGGAGCGGAACTGTGCTTCACGGGTTTCTCAGGGATGCGACCTTCTGAAGCAGATTGCCAGGCCTTTCTTCTGAGGTGCCTCTGAGGGGATCTGAACCACCAACTCTTTGGTTCGGAGCCCCATGCTTAATCCTTTGTGCCACTCAGGGGGCTCTTTTTACTAGGAGCCTCGGAGGCAGGCAATGGACTGCACAGATACTTCCCAGAATCTGAAGGCATTTTCCAGAATCGGGATTGAAAAGGTGACATGGAGCAAGAAAATGTGCAGAAGGGTGTGATAGAAACGGCAACAGCCGACTTCCCGGGAGACAGCAAGCTTCCGCATCGTTGGTTGTAAACTGTGTGGATTTAGTTTCTCTGGAAGCAGGGGTTTGATTCTGGAGTCATATGAAACCAGCTTTGGACTCTGGCTTTGCCATCTATTAGCTGTGAGAACCAAAAACCTAACTCACTGCCATCAAGTCAATTCCGACTCATAACGACCCCCATTGGGTTTCCAAGGTGTAAATCTTCATGGAAGTAGATTGCCCCATCTTCCTTCCGCAGAGCGGCTGGTGGGTTTGAACCACTGACCTTCTGTAGCAGCCAAATGCCTTATCCACTACACAACCAGAGCTCCTTATTAGCTGTGAGAACCAGGACAAATTACGTAAGTATGCTTTGCATCAGTTTCCTCATCTATAACCTGGAGATAATGCTGGGAACTAACAGATGTTACCAGAGTCTAATTTACGGAATCAATGTGAGCAGTCAATGGGATGCCCAAACCATCCCCATTCATTTTTTCTAACTCATGGCGACCCCATGTGTGACCGAATAGAACTGCTGCATAGAGTTGACTTGTCTATCATCTTTACAGAAGCAGATAGCCAGGCCTTTCTTCCACAGCAGTCCTGGACGGGTTTGTACCGCCCATCTTTAGGCCAGAATTTGAATACAAACCATTTGTGCCACCTGGTGACTTTTCACTGAGACTCAGTGAGGAATAAACGTGTCAGCACTTGGCACAAAAGATGCAGTGGGAGTTGGCTTTTATTATCATTCAAATATTCTAGATAGCATTCTAACACATGTTCAAGTACGTTATGCGTGAAATGTAAACAAAGTCTATGTGGAGATCAATTATAATTATCTTTCACAAATTTTAGTTAGTTCACAGCATGCTGGAGGACAATAGCCTGAGGCTTGAATGACCAGGTCAGTGGTTCAAACCCACCAGCCACTCTGTGGAAGGAAGATGGGGCAATCTACTTCTGTAAAGATTTATAGACTTGGCAACCCAATGGGGGATCGTTATGAGTCAGAATTGACTTGATGGCAGTGAGTTTGGTTTTTGGTTCTCACAGGCTGAGGTGCAGCTAATGTCCTTGGGAAAGAACAATCAGCAACTCTATGATTACGCTGTGATTCAGTAGATCTTGCAGGGTATTTGTGTGAACAAAGCCCTGCACTGTATCACAGACATTCGGCAATAAAAAACATATAAGTGTGAAGGACAGTTAGGTTCTGCTCAGAACCTTAGGACCCTAACCCTGGTGTTTAGGGAGCAGCTGAGAAAGGAGCTGGGGCATCGGGGGGTAGGGGGAAGCTGAGGAGACAGGAATAGGATCAGGAAAAGACAGATCCCAGAAACAAAGAGATGGGTGTTCCAAGGAGAAGAGAGTGGCCTTTGGCTTGAAACAAAGAGAGTCCAGGTCCAATAAGGACTTAGAAGAATCCACGAACATTGGCCATTTGGAGATCACTGGTGATCTTTTCAGGGCTATTTTCAGAGGAGTGTGTGCAGGTGAAGGAGCCATGGTGGCATAGTGTTTAAGGGCTCAGCTGCTAACCAAAAGGTCAGTGGTTCGAACCCACCAGTTGCTTCACAAGAGAAAGATACAGCAGTCTGCCGCCATAAACATTACAGCCTTGGAAATCCTATGGGTCACTATGAGTTAGAATCGATCTGAAGGCAATGACTTTGGTTTTGTGGTTGGGTTGCAGGGAGAGGGTAAATTATAGCTGGTGAGGAGTGCAGTATGTTCAACTACTGCCCCTCAGAAGAAAGGCCTGGTGATCTGTTTATATAAAGATTATAGCCAAGAAAACCCAATAGAGCAGTCCCACTCTGCACAACATGGAGTCACCATGAGTTGGAATTGAATCAACAGCAACCGGGTTGGTGTTTTTTGGTTTGAGGCGTGAATAAAGGATGCACTACAGTCTGTATGTTCAGCTCTTTAAGAAGCTGGACAGACAAAGAAGAAAAGGGAAGAGTACGGCAATCCCATGGTGACAGGGCCTGGGGGATTGAGAGGAAGGACTTTATTAGTATAGGAAAATATTCAGATATTTAAGGACTGAAAGGGGAAAGTCAACAGCCAAAGGGAAGTTATGAAGTACTGAGAGAGGAGGGAGACGTTGAGGCACAAAGTCCTTGTGGGAACCCAGTGGTAGGTCTTGGATGGATGACAAAATCGCTCATCTCTTCAGTTGGAAGAAAAGAAGATAGGGAGAAGATGCTGATGTAGAAAGTGCATGGCTGGGGGACAGGGAGGAAGCTGAGTAGGGGACCTGAAGACAGTGATGATGGACAGAAGGATCTTCAATCAGGATGCAGTCCTCAGGGCCTGGCTGAGGTCTGGGACCATCAATTTGTCATGATGGCCTCCATTGGTTGGCTAGTATGTGGTATTTTCTCCAGGTAATCAGTAGCCCAAAGCCAAAAACAAAACCCTCTGCTGTTGAGTCAATCTGACCCATAGCAGTCTCACGTGTAACATGGTAGAACTGAGTTCCACACGGCTTTCTTGGCTGTAATCTTTAGAGAAGTAGATCACCAGGTCTTTCTTCCATGGCACCACTTGGTGGGTTCAAACCACCAACCTTTAGGTCAGTAGTCAAGCACAAACCATTTGGGCCACCTGGGACAAGGGTAGGTCCTGAGAAGCGTTAGATGACTGGGGATATTTCAAGTTACAGGAAGACATACCTTGGGTCCCTGGGGTCCAGGCAAGCCTTCAGGACCTGGGAATCCTTTCTGGCCAGGAGATCCAGGGGGTCCAGGAAAGCCTCTCTCCCCCTGTTGAAGCCAAAACAAGGTAAGAATAGCAGCTATCCCACAATCAACATGACATCATGTTGTTCTTTTCTTTATGACTTGATGAAATTCTGGGTAATTTGAAACTTACATCAGCATTTGCCTATGGTTGTTTTAGTTACTTTATTTTCCTCACATAGTAAAGCTTCCAAGAGCAGAGATTAAGAGAGAGGGAATCAAGAACTGAGGGAAAAGCTCAGTAAGAAAACTTAAGGTTAGCGGAGTATGTGTGTTGGTGGGCTGGGTGGGTGGGTAGGTCAAGGGTAAGGTACAAGAATGTGTTTTGGGAGTGGCCATAATTAGGATGTGGCCTGAAAAGAACAACATGTAGGTTTTGAATTTAGTCATTTCTAGATGATAAGGAATTAATAATTTAATCTGCTATTTGCTAACAAATCTGTCCTGGAAGAAGTGCAGCCAGAATGCTCCTTGGAAGCAAGAATGGCCAGACTTTGTCTCACATGCTTTGGTCATGCTGTCAGAAGGGACCATTCTCTGGAGAAGGATGTCATGCTTGGTAAAGTGGAGGGTCAACGAAAGAGGGGAAGGCCCTCAACGAGATGGATTGACATGGTGGCTGCAGCGATGGGCTCAGGTATAGCAGGGATCGTGAGGCTGGCACAGGACCAGGCAGTGTTTGGTTCTGCTGTGCATGGGGTCACTATGAGTTGGAGATGACTTGACGGCACCTAACAACAATATCTGTGTAGGGAGATGCAGTAGATGTACCACAAGGGGCATAACCAAAAGTGTAAGGACAGGTTTTATTTTTTTCCCCCAGAAGGAATTAGATGATATGGAAAAGCCTCTAGCAAGAGTGAGTGGAAGTAATAGAGACTCAGTGTGTGACACAGTTCTGCAGGGATAATCTTCCCGTTGTTGGCCTGGATCCTGGGATCCCCCTCTAGTCAGAAAGACCATGGGCTGACACAACCTTAGTGACGACCTTAGTGACATGACTGGCAAATGAAATAATAGTGAATAAATCAAGTCAGCTATCTGGCATAGTCAGCTATCTGACATTGTGTACGTGTGTGTCCGTGTGCATGCACGTGCATGCAAATGAGTACAATAAAAAAAGAAAGGAAAGAATTTACTGTACTTCTCTCAGTTATTTTCACACACCCTAGCTCAGCATCTTGCAAAGAGCAGGACCGCAATGATGCTTTCTGAATCAAGGACGGATCACAGTGACAGAGCTTTCCAACTTGGACCTGGATCGACTCATGCCATAGCTGCAGGCAAAACCCTGACTCAAACTACACACAAACTGCATAATATGTGAAAGTAAATGCAATACCAATTTTATTATTAGCACATAAACTATATTTAAAGCATTTTATTCAAGAGCTTAAAATGTATTCTGTGAAAAATATTTTTAGTTGGCTTCCTTCAGTATCGTTAAACAATTAATTAGTGCCTCTGAGGAAAGGGTTTTTGTAAGCAACGAAAAAACTTTTGTTCTGCTTCTGTCTTAATGATCATAAATTGCAAGTTAATGGAGCGAATTAATGAGAGTTCACCACATTCCTTTTTTTCTTAAATTCGTCAATGGAGCTCCTTCTACTTCCTACTGGGAGATTCTTGCTGAAACTTAGACGCTGCTCCACCAGGGGGCGATCTTGTGCCAGTGCTGCAGAGCTTAAACTGGGTTTCAATGTTTACTTTATGCCAAAGTGAGCGAATCAAGTTGTTTGCACTTGTTGTGTCGTGTTTAGCAATATCATAAATAGTGTGCACATACGGAGGACTTCTCATACACTCTCTTTTTAGTTAACTTGCTACTTATTCCTAACAGAGGAGACAGTTATAATTTAACTGCCATTATTTAAACAAGTGATCCAAAGCTTCTTAGAAGGTTATTATCCTTTTTTTTTTTTCTCCCAAGGTTAATGTTTATATCCAATTACCCGTTGCCACTGAGTCCATTCCAACTCATGGCAGCCCCAGGTGAGTCAGAGTAGAACTGTGCTCAGTAGGGTTTGCAATGGCTGATTTTTTTCAGAAGCAGATTGCCATGCGTTTCCTCCAAGGGACCTCTCAGCGGACTGGAATCCCCACACTTTCAGTTCATCTGAGTGTGTTAACTGTTTGCACCACCCAGGGAGGCCAATGTGTATAAACAAGTACTTTAAAGTTGGAGTCAGGTAATGGAACAACACACTGCCTATCTTTCTGTTACTGATGAGAGGACAGACATTGCTTAATGGCTCTACAGTGAAATGCAAAGATGAAGATCTTGGTATTACCTTCTCGCCTTTGGCCCCATCACAGAAGCACCAGCTCTTGTCTTTACAGACACAACCCTGGAAAGAGGGAAAGAGAGAACGCTTTGTTTACAGACAGCTTACTAAACCCTGACTGGTGGGGCAAAAGCAAACACATTCTACACCTCGAGCAGTGAACAGTATTCACTAGGAGCCAGGCAATAATGTAGCGATGTATCCATGGAGAAGACAAGGCAGGTGTTGCATAGAGGAGAACTGTCATGTGAGTGTACATTACTTCTGCTGTAGTTAGTAATGTTCAGTAATTCACTTATGAGAAAGACGGTCATTTCACTAGTCTTTCTCAAGATAAAACAGAGTTGAGCCACATGAGATGCCAGTATTGTAAGTAGAATGAGGTCCGACAGTCCATGGGTTGCACATCCTGTATGTGCACGAAGACATGTGCAGGAACTTGTGATCTCTCCCACGGGTGGTCTCAGCTTTTGTTTTTCCAAAATGATGTTCAAAACTCAGAAAAGATGATCAATATCCATTGGATGTCTTTAAAGAGAACAAACTGATTCATTAATGCTACTAGCAAAATGTTCTCATTACAACAATAACAAACAAAAACAACCCATATGTACTGCTGACAGCCTGCATTCAGACTTCAGAACTGTGAGAATCAATGTCTGCTGCTTGAAGCTGCCAGGTTTGTGGTAATTTGTTACAGTCGCCCAAGAACACTCATACAGCTTAGCGGAGTTGCTTTAAGATCGTCCCAGCTGAAGTTTCAGTTACATCGGCCAGGCGTGGCTGGCCTGGACATGTGCACCCTCGGGGTGACGGGCACTTCAGAGTGAGTGCTGATTTTGCTGACATATAGACAGTGACTTGACTGAGTGCATATGGAATGACAGGCAGGGCAGTCCTCCAGCCATTGTTCCACTGTCATTCCAGAAACAAGCACTGCCACGTGACCCTCAGCAGAGAGCCCAGCATAAGGTTGTGTGAAGTATGGCATGTCAAGGCTTTTGGATAGCAATGACAGTGGACCAAGACTCAAGATATGCATTTCTCTTAATTATGCTGCTTTTGCTGAAATAAAGTTTTAAATTTGCAAATATGTTTCAGTAATTCCATCATTCAAATAGATTCTTTGGCTAAAAGATACCATGGCCATATTCTCATTCTTGTTGGTTTTGATCCACTTTTCTTGGACTCATATTTGAAACACCATGATTACATTAATGGAATATAACCCCTTATATTACTATTCAAATGCTAAATCATTTAAAAAACAGTATAGGAAAATGCTAATGCCAATTAAGAACATGGAACTGAAGGATATATATTTTTTAAAATTTTTTTCATTGTGTCTTTGGTGCAATTTTACAATGCAGATTAGTTTTACACTCAACAATCCGTACCTACTTTGTTTAATGACATCCACTTCAATCCCCACAATGGAACAGCTGTCCTCCCACCTCCTCCCTGTGGTTATCCCTTCCCTGTGACCTTTTTATCTATGCATTGCTGGCTGTCTAGCTTTCCCCCTTTGCAAATACTGCCCTTCCAATCTCTGATGGCTGGCTGTTCTAAGGAGTGCATCTCTGGTGTAGTTGTTCAGCTCATAGGCCTATCTATTGTTTGGCTGAGAACTAACCGGGAGTGAGTCCAATTCCAGCCCGAAGGGTAACCTGGGGCCACAGTCTCAGGGATTTCACTAGTCTCCATCGACTGCAGGATATTTCTTAAGCAGAATTTTTATGACTCTTCCTCTTCCAACAATAAAGGACTGCTTCACTTCCTGACATCTTCCTGGAGTAGGAAACCATTTGTCAGGAGCAGAGACCTCTTAATAAGGATTTTATAGCCTTTCCATCTCTGCAACCATTAACACTTCGGGAAGTGATTCCAGATCACTGTGTGATGCGTTAGCACTTCTGAATATTAAATAGTTCAACGCTAAGAATCATTCTTGTAACAGTCACATTAATTTTTTGACGGCCGCCTTTATTGTCAGGTGCCAGAGAGTTAGTTTTGGCTCACAGTGACCCCATGTACAACAGAATGAAATTGCCTGGTCCTGCATCATCCGAACAATCATTGCCACATTTGAGCCCATTTTTGCAGCCACTGTGTCAGTCCATCCACCAGCCACTCCTCGGAAGGAAGGTTGGGCAATCCTACTTCCGTAGTGATACTGCCTCGGAAACCCAAGGAGGGGTCGCTATAAGTCGGGGCCGACTCGACGGCAAATAACAACAACAACAACAACGTGTCAGTCCATCTCATTGAGCGTCTTCCTTTTTTCTCTGACCATCGACTTTACCACGCAGGATGTCCTTCCCCAGGGACTGGTCCCTCCTGTAACATGACCAAAGCATGGAGACAAAGCCTTGCCATCATTGCCTCACTCAGAGGCCAAAACAAGCTTCGACAGCAGCAAATCTGAAAAGGTCAGATGTCCTGTGGTAGAGAAACCATGAAGTCACAGACCGACCTCAGGCAGATCGATGTAGGATCCACTACTCCCAGCTTTGCCAACTCCTAGCTGAGCTTTGGGCAACTGACCCCTCAAGGGTCAGTTATGTCATCTGTTGTTGTTAGCTGTCATCAAATTATCTACAACTTGTGATTACCTTGTGCAATGGGACCTTTTCTCCCACTTTATCCAGAGCAAAACCCTGCCTGGTCCTGTATCAACCTCACAGTTGCCAGCCTGGGGAGCCTGTCATTGCAGCTCCATCTCGCTACGGGTCCTCTTTGCCTTTGCTGGCCCTCTGCCTCA